>NC_064614.1:493508956-493811986 GCF_023898315.1 Schistocerca nitens | reverse complement strand
CTTGCACTACCCTCAGATCCGTCCTCACGATGTGCTTACTCAGCACACAGTGACATTTTTCCATGCTGAGTGTCAAACGAGCTGCTCATAACCTCTTGAATTACTTCCCTCATTCATTGTCTGTGTCTCACGTATACCTTGAAAATATGATTGACATGAAGACATTGCTGTGGTTTCAAACCTCTCAGCACACCATCCAAAAACAGTTGGAATGTTGCCCGTACTTTCTTCAACCCAGAAAGCACCCTCCTAGGTTGCCAATTACCCTAGGGTGCAGAAATCACTTTAAAAAATCCTCCAGAGCAACTTCTGCTTGATGGTATCCACGCTTCATGTACGTTGTTGAAGTACTGCCCTAGATCTATTGTCTATTGTGTATGGGATGTTTGGAATCGGGTAAGCATCTCAAATACAGCGACATAGAAAAATGATTAGATTCGTCTTTATCAAAAGGATTTACATGCTGAAAGTTTAATTTAAAGCACTCCCTACAATCTCAAATCTCAGATTTGTAGTAACTCAAACTCTTGAACTATGTGGGACAGTAACTTTCTTGGGAGCAAAATGTAAAGGTCAAGAGGTATAAAAATCTTAAGCAAAGACACTGTTCCTGTGCATGAAAATACACACTCCACCTACATATGTAACACAAGTTTTGTATCAGTGTATTCGGTGGGGTGGGAGTGGGGGGTTGAAAGCATCTGCATGCAGTCAGTGATTTCCATCTTTTTGGCAAAGATGATCATTCAGCAGTTCTCGAAGGGCCATGTGGCCAAGAACAGATTTTTCTCGCCACAGAAGTGAAAGATAGGTAGAACGCATTGACCATTATTTCAACAAACTTGGTGACTACGTTGGAAAATAGTGTCGTGTGTCTGTCACTTTGGAGTGTAGTGCAACATTCGTAAGTTACTCATCCTGTCATAATAACAAACAACTTTCTTTTCGGAGTCACAATTACTGCATATTGATACAATATTGTAGGACAGTTGTGGGCTAGTTCTTGCAATTTTTAAAGAGTTCTTATCCTGTTGGATCCTTAGAAATTTTACACATTGTGCTTCATTTCGTGTGTGGCCATTAATGTTTACTTCCAGTGCTAAAAGGTCATTTTCGCTTTCTTAAAATTGTAAAATATTTATCTGCAAGATAAAAGCTTGAACTGTTACCTGAATATGCCTGTAATTGGTTCACAGCTATTATCTAAGCTGTGTCTGCTAATACTGGGTTTGAGGGTGTGATTTTCGTCATTGGCAAACATTAGTTTTTGCACTACCATTTAAAGATATTGGAAAATCATTTGTGTAGATTTCAATCAAGAGTAGGCCTGTAATCAGTCATAGTGGCACACATGTTATGGTCCCTCATTTTGAGATTAGTTTCATCCCAGTGGCAATCTATTAATGAGATAATCAGCTCTCTTGTGAACAAAAGATACCATCCATACGAAAATTGGTTTCGTCAATGCCGTAACACAATAGTTTGCTAAGTACAATTTTGTGATCAATGCAGTGGCTTTGCCAAGGTTGCTGACTATACCAGTACATTAATTTTTCTTGTTTAGCTTTGATAGCACTTCTTTTGTGAAGTGTTGAATTGTTTTCTGTAGAAAAGCTTCTACCAAGTCTGATGATAATGGTTTCTGCTCTCTTAAATGAGACAGTATTTTATTGTATGCCATTGTTACACTTTCGAAAAGACTGGAAGGAGTAATATAGTTGGTAATGAGAAGTGGTTTGCTTATCTCCAGTACTGTAAATGGGCTTCTTACACCAGATTTACTTCTGTCAATAAATATGCCTGTGCCATTGACTGATTACAAAAATGATTTAAGGGTAATCCTAAAATCAGCACAAGATTTTTAACATCCTGCTAGAAACACCATCATAGCCAGCAAAATTGCTAGTTTTTAGCAAGTAGATGAATCTGTGATTTGCTTAGGGGTTATATTTTTGAAACTGCCTGTTTGGTGGTGCAGACAATGTCTGTGCAGGTAAATGTAACACATCTGTATTTGGTTGTTTAGAAATAGCTGCAATTTTGCAGACACTGTGAGGAAATAATCGTTGAATTTGGTGGCCACTGATTTGAAAGTGTCACCATTTCTGGCAGAGTTATTTTCTGAGGTCGCAGTTTCATTTGGCTTACATTTTTTATAATGTTTCAGATTAGTTCCACATTATTTATTAAAAATTATATAGCTGAAGTAAGGCAGAGAAACATTTCGTTGTAGATCCTCTGATGCTGATCTCATTCCTTCCATTGTCCATACTGCTGGTAACAACTATTTGTTGAAAGCAGTGATGGCTTTTACCAATGGTTAAATTACAAATTCCAGTCTAACAAGTTATTCTGCACAACAATTTGTCCCCGTTGTACATGCCAAATTACACAGTTCAAGCAACATTTGGGATTTGTGTGGTAATTAAAGAGCATGTGGAGTGCTGTTGTTAAAAGGAACAAATCTTCATAAACTTGACAGTCCCTGCCACCGGTTGGTGTGTGGACGTTGGACACTGGAATAAGCACAGCTTATGGTATACAGAAGAAAAATCTGTTGGAGTTGCATCCAGTCTGTTTCCAGTCCAATAATAATTGTCATGCATCTGGTTGATGTCACATTATATCTGAAGGTGATCTTTTTCTTACCGAAACTGCTTGTTTAATAAGTTGACTGAACACCTATGTGCAAACCATGATTTTCCAAAAATTTCTAGAAGCTTTAAATCATTGTCTCCACAGAATAATGTACATTAATTATTGTTTGGCTAATGAGTCACTGCATTATATCTGTCACCAGAATGGGAGCTATGTTGTTTACTTCATAAATTATATTCTTTCTTTTGGCTGGTCTGCAACCAGAGGCACAGTGTTATCATTTAAGGTTGCCCCTGTGAAACTGCTAGATTCCACAACATAACTAATGAACTTGATGTACAAAATCAGCAGAACAGACCACTTTTACCAACCAGATGTGGTTGTGTTTAATAGTACCTATGAGTGAAGAAGAGTGATGGTTTTAACTGGAAATATTTGAAATGTGAGAGTTAACAGAATTACACCTCACAAGTTGGGAAATATAGGTACTGCTTAAGTAACGTGATCAGATAGGTAACAAATTATACACATTTGCTTAATTCAAACTTCATCAAACAGTGTACAAGAATATTGTTTTAACTGACCCTTGCACTGAAATCCTATTCCAGCCATCAGACAGAACTTAGGTTTATAAGATTAGGAGAGCAATAAATGGCAAATGTGCACCAATATTTTCTCGTTACAATATTTATCTTTGGCAGTCCTGCTGTAGATATCTATGGGAGAAGCAAGAGCACACTTAAGTGCCACACACACATCTGCTCAATTTGAATTTCTCTACAGAGATAATTTTTATTGTAGCATGTACTGGCTATATCAGGTTCTACCCACTGCTCTCATAGAGAAATTAAAGAATTGCTGTGATGTGAGTAATAGAGGGATGACATTTTATGTAGGAGCTGAATTTGCTAATACAGGGATGATAAAAAGTTACGTAAAAGAAAATGTGCAGGGGGTGGCATTTAAAGAACTGAGCATGGAACAAACAGAAAATTCTCTCCAGCTGCCAATCTCTGTTAAGATAGTTCTTCTGTATTTTACTAAATGTGGTAGATATTTCTGGCAGTCCGTTTGGGAACAGTATGGCAGATGCATTCTATGCTCTGTCATCAAAATTAAGCTTGTGCTATGTCTCTAATAAGTTCCGAATAACCAAAATAGGGAAGTAAAGAAAAACATACAAGGATCAATATGAGAGGGAGAAAGTATGTTGTTAAAAGGTGGGGGGAGAGGGAGATAGAAGTGAAACATGAAATATCTTACTAAGAAAACTAGTGAGAGGTATAGTCTGTGTTAACACCAAATGAAGAATAGTGAGAATTTTATGCTGTGTTGCTCTCTGGGAACTGTTTGTTACCTGTATGTTGGAGGAACTAAGTAATATAGCTATTGTAATACTAAGTCTTCCGAAAGTGATATGTACATCTGTTGTGAGTCATGCAGTTCTCGTGAATTGCTAGAAGCATTTGTCCTGCAAATGAAAGTGGAAGTGGTTTGGTGATAGCTGTGTCGTATTTAACGGAAAATACCACAGTTTGGAGAAGACAGCAGTAGTGAGCATCGGAAATTTTTCTTGTACGTGCCTACTCGTACATTGCTACCGCCAATTTTGCACATATCTTAGCTGCTGTGAAAGCAACCATTTTTTAAGTGGCTATCATTCAACGTTCATACGTTTGATTGCACTTAATATTATTCATTGATAATTTTTGTACGTTATTCAAAAATTTTAACTTACGTTAATGTAGAAGGGGGCTCGTAAATCCGATATTTTTGGTGTATTGCGTGTGTTTAAAAATGAAATGCACCACAGGAAAGGCGATAAAATATTTTTAAAAAATTAATTTTTCTCAAATGTGTGTTCGAAAATACTTTGTGGTCTTAAAATTGGTACTTCAGATGGCGACAGAAATGTTGACAAATTTCCTGTCGGAGGGTTTTTCTGTGAATGAACTAGAAGCGTCTTCTTACTTTCGGCAGCGAGATACTTCACAGGTAACAGCATCTCCCTTCGTACCGGAGCTTTTCGCAGCCAGAGCGATGTACACGCTTGGGTCATCGAACTCATTGTTTCTGCGAAAAGTGTACTAAATTTAGTCGTAGACATTACCCAGCTGGTTCACTGTTTATAAATAAAACGACTGACTAAGCATGGGTTTGTTTTCACTAAGTCGCGGAAGCGTAATTTGTTTGCAGCGTCCGCTGACAAGTACCACTGCTTTGGTCTTTGAGCTAAACATAACTGCAGTTCATGGGAGCGGGCAACCGTTAAAATTTTGTGGGGTGATCAAAGACCTTCCGAAATAACTTAACTAGGTTCATGTGAAATTGCGTATCTCAGTTTAATACACACCTTTTTGAGAATCAAGCAGTTAGTAAGTTCCTGATCATTAAATGTGATTTCTCTGATTAAATAGGTCTGATATAAAAATCACTCATAAGTGTCCAGTTTGCATATTAACAGAATCGTTAGTACATATTATATAGAACACGACGTATCGAACAGCTAAAAAGAAAACTACATGGCATGCTATTCATATTACATCGTATTCTGCAGTGATGATTTGCTGTGGATTGTCGGCTGGACATATTTCAGTGTCTTATCAAATTTAAAATCATTATTTCTTCTCGTAAGAATGACACAAGACTAGTTAATATACACGTTTAAGGACTTTGCTGAGAAGAATTTCGTACTCGGTTTTTAATATTTACGGACGAAGCTCGTAACTGACATCTCGAGAGATAAGATCGTGAGGACCAATCATGACTACATTTTAATGCAATATAGCCTGCCATATTCTCGATAAGTTCCGCAAATTGTAAAACTTCCCTGATTACTGGAAAAGATTTTGTGAAATTTTCACTGTTGCCGCTGAACCAGAAGCGCATAGTGCGCGGGAAGAAAAATAGCTGGTAAATCACCGTGTGAGATCGAATCTGTCTAATTTTATCTTCACGGTTACTAGTGATGCAACGCCTCGTAGCGTCTGCCACTGAAGTGTTGGATGAACATCTTCCTGACGATTTCGCTCTTGCTGAACGAACTGGTGACGAAACGCGCTGCTCTTGGGATATTCTGTTTTTTCCATTAGTCCCGTCTGCTAAAGGTCGTAGGCCAGCTAAGAGTACTCAAGTACCCTTCGAGGGTTTTATAAGCTGCCTCCTTTGTGGTTGGCCCACCTATAGGAGTCTTCCATTGTACAACCGAAACTGGTTGCAATATAATAAAATAAGATCAAAGTCTTTTATCCACATACATAAGTGAACAGTCGAAGTCTCGCAGAACATCAATCACAGGAATGGACATAAGAGATAGAGAGCAGTCGACGCGAAGTGTTCCGAATGGTGCCGACTTACGGATCAGGACTTGGAGACCAGTAGCCAACTTAAGTGCATCGTACTGTATCTAGTCTGTTGGCGGGGCTCATTACATACTAATTTATGTAAATTACCACCTAATTAATAAGCGCTATTCCAGTTTATTTCTGATGCAGATATTTCGTGATCATGCGATTTAGTACATAAATGTGCGACCAGTGTAGCTGAAAGCGTATTTTAATCTGTAATAGCACAGAAATAGTAAAAAAATTCAAAAGTAGTTAGTGTCGTGAAAAATCACAAAAAACCGCTATTTTTTCGCGAAACACAGTTCGGCAAACCTTGACTTAGAGAGACAGTAATGGACAAATGACGTCGACGTTCGTGTATTTCTGGCTTCTACGGAAAACGTTGGGAATAATTTGTGTCGCCGAGGTTTTATAGAGTTTTTGAAGTCACAGCCAAATGCTTCGGTACTACAATGAAATTGATAAATATTAATTATCTGTGCATAGACCCCCCCCCCATGAACCATGGACCTTGCCGTTGGTGGGGAGGCTTGCGTGCCTCAGCGATACAGATGGCCCTACCGTAGGTGCAACCACAACGGAGGGGTATCTGTTGAGAGGCCAGACAAACATGTGGTTCCTGAAGAGGGGCAGCAGCCTTTTCAGTAGTTGCAGGGGCAACAGTGTGGATGATTGACTGATCTGGCCTTGTAACATTAACCAAAACGGCCTTGCTGTGCTGGTACTGCGAACGGCTGAAAGCAAGGGGAAACTACAGCCGTAATTTTTCCCGAGGACATGCAGCTTTACTGTATGATAAAATGATGATGGCGTCCTCTTGGGTAAAATATTCCGGAGGTAAAATAGTCCCCCATTCGGATCTCCGGGCGGGGACTACTCAGGAGGACGTCATTATCAGGAGAAAGAAAACTGGCGTTCTACGGATCGGAGCGTGGAATGTCAGATCCCTTAATCGGGCAGGTAGGTTAGAAAATTTAAAAAGGGAAATGGATAGGTTAAAGTTAGATATAGTGGGAATTAGTGAAGTTCGGTGGCAGGAGGAACAAGACTTTTGGTCAGGTGATTACAGGGTTATAAATACAAAATCAAATAGGGGTAATGCAGGAGTAGGTTTAATAATGAATAAAAAAATAGGAGTGCGGGTTAGCTACTACAAACAGCATAGTGAACGCATTATTGTGGCCAAGATACACAAAGCCCATGCCTACTACAGTAGTACAAGTTTATATGACAACTAGCTCTGCAGATGATGAAGAAATTGATGAAATGTATGACGAGATAAAAGAAATTATTCAGGTAGTGAAGGGAGACGAAAATTTAATAGTCATGGGGGACTGGAATTCGTCAGTAGGAAAAGGGAGAGAAGGAAACATAGTAGGTGAATATGGATTGGGGGGAAGGAATGAAAGAGGAAGCCACCTTGTAGAATTTTGCACAGAGCATAACTTAATCATAGCTAACACTTGGTTCAAGAATCATAAAAGAAGGTTGTATACCTGGAAGAATCCTGGAGATACTAAAAGGTATCAGATAGATTATATAATGGTAAGACAGAGATTTAGGAACCAGGTTTTAAATTGTAAGACATTTCCTGGGGCAGATGTGGATTCTGACCACAATCTATTGGTTATGAACTGCAGATTGAAACTGAAGAAACTGCAAAAAGGTGGGAATTTAAGGAGATGGGACCTGGATAAACTGAAAGAACCAGAGGTTGTAGAGAGTTTCAGGGAGAGCATAAGGGAACAATTGACAGGAATGGGGGAAATAAATACAGTAGAAGAAGTATGGGTAGCTCTGAGGGATGAAGTAGTGAAGGCAGCAGACGGTCAAGTAGGTAAAAACACGAGGGCTAATAGAAATCCTTGGGTAACAGAAGAAATATTGAATTTAATTGATGAAAGGAGAAAATATAAAAATGCAGTAAATGAAGCAGGCAAAAAGGAATACAAACGTCTCAAAAATGAGATCGACAGGAAGTACAAAATGTCTAAGCAGGGATGGCTAGAGGACAAATGTAAGGATGTAGAGGCTTGTCTCACTAGGGGTAAGATAGATACTGCCTACAGGAAAATTAAAGAGACCTTTGGAGAGAAGAGAACCACTTGTATGAATATCAAGAGCTCGGATGGCAACCCAGTTCTAAGCAAAGAGGGAAGGCAGAAAGGTGGAAGGAGTATATAGAGGGTTTATACAAGGGCGATGTACTTGAGGACAATATTATGGAAATGGAAGAGGATGTAGATGAAGACGAAATGGGAAATAAGATACTGCGTGAAGAGTTTGACAGAGCACTGAAAGACCTGAGTCGAAACAAGGCCCCGGGAGTAGACAACATTCCATTAGAACTACTGATGGCCTCGGGAGAGCCAGTCATGACAAAACTCTACCATCTGGTGAGCACGATGTATGAGACAGGCGAAATACCCTCAGACTTAAAGAAGAATATAATAATTCCAATCCCAAAGAAAGCAGGTGTTGACAGATGTGAAAATTACCGAACTATCAGTTTAATAAGTCACAGCTGCAAAATACTAACGCGAATTCTTTACAGACGAATTGAAAAACTGGTAGAAGCCGACCTCGGGGAAGATCAGTTTGGATTCCGTAGAAATGCTGGAACACGTGAGACAATACTGACCTTACGACTTATCTTAGAAGGAAGATTAAGAAAAGGCAAACCTACGTTTCTAGCATTTGTAGACTTAGAGAAAGATTTTGACAATGTTAACTGGAATACTCTCTTTCAAATTCTGGAGGTGGCAGGGGTAAAATACAGGGAGCGAAAGTCTATTACAGAAACCAGATGGCAGTTACAAGAGTCGAGGGACATGAAAGGGAAGCAGTGGTTGGGAAGGGAGTGAGACAGGGTTGTAGCCTCTCCCCGATGTTATTCAATCTGTATATTGAGCAAGCAGTAAAGGAAACAAAAGAAAAATTCGGAGCAGGTATTAAAATTCATGGAGAAGTAAAAATTTTGAGGTTCGCCGATGACATATTAATTCTGTCAGAGACAGCAAAGGACTTGGAAGAGCAGTTTAACGGAATGGACAGTGTCTTGAAAGGAGGATATAAGACGAACATCAACAAAAGCAAAACGAGGATAATGGAATGTAGTCAAATTAAGTGGGGTAATGCTGAGGGAATTAGATTATGAAATGAGACACTTCAAGTAGTAAAGGAGTTTTGCTATTTAGGGAGTAAAATAACTGATGATGGTCGAAGTAGAGAGGATATAAAATGTAGACTGGCAATTGCAAGGAAAGCGTTTCTCAAGAAGAGAAATTTGTTAACATCGAGTATAGATTTAAATGTCAGGAAGTTGTTTCTGAAAGTATTTGTATGGAGTGTAGCCATGTATGGAAGTGAAACATGGACGGTAAGTAGTTTGGACAAGAAGAGAATAGAAGCTTTCGAAATGTGGTGCTACAGAAGAATGCTGAAGATAAGGTGGGTTGATCACGTAACTAATGAGGAGGTATTGAATAGGATTGGGGAGAAGAGAAGTTTTTGGCAAAACTTGACTAGAAGAAGGGATTGGTTGGTAGGACATGTTTTGAGGCGTCAAGGGATCACAAATTTAGCATTGGAGGGCACCGTGGAGGGTAAAAATCGTAGAGGGAGACCAAGAGATGAAGGATGTAGGTTGCAGTAGGTACTGGGAGATGAAGAAGCTTGCACAGGATAGAGTAGCATGGAGAGCTGCATCAAACCAGTCTCAGGACTGAAGACCACAACAACAGACCCCTTTCGTATCACTAATTACTTCCTTTCACTGCTGTTTCCTGGTGCTCAATATGGTCTGAAATCCACTGTCATATCTTGTTTGTATTGCCATCTGCGAAGTTTGTGTGTTTTAATATCAGATTACAGGATGTAATCGAACAGGACCCTTTTTTTTTAATATTGAGACAGTTCTAATACGTCAATGACAAAGAACGATAGCAGGATGCCTTGAGTTGCAAATACACAAAAAATGGCATAGCTCGATTTAGTGACCATATCTTCTAAACAAAAATTTTGCGCACTTCAGACAGTGCGTGGTACTTGGAACTGAAGAATTACATCGAAAACTGCGAGAAGGTATTTGTTACGTGAGTGGTTTGATACTTTTGAACATGTTATGTTCATGCTTATGATCAGAGTTCTCACAATTTTTTCTAGTTTATGTACATAATTCTTGGAAAATTGCTTGATCAGAGTCTAAGATTTCGATACGTTTAGTTCTCGTCTTGCTGGCGAGACGAATGATTATGTGCTCCTTCAGTTACCCGGTGAGCTAGTCTAAGCATTTCATCTGTTACCTTGACAAAGGCACGAAACAAGCAACGTATTGACATTCGTTTAAGGAGACAAGATATATATTTCACTTACATCATAAAAATCTCTGCGAGACACTGTGAGCACTGCGTTGTAGTCCAGAGGCACCCAAGTGACAGTAAATAAATAAAATAGTTCTAAGATACAGTTATGATACTGGAAACAGTTACGGTAATTCCCATTCACCAGTAGCCCTAGTTTCCTTCATTGATCGTTTACGGGCTGCTGGAATGATTGATGGTATTGATCATTCGGAATTGTCCGTATGTATTCGGTCGCAGGTAACGGAACCTGACCCACGTGCACGCAACTTTTATTTTAAAATTTCCGGAACTGAATAACGGAAGATTTCTCTGGTAAAAGTTATTGATTTGTACTTATGATAATTTTGTGATATTTCATTAGTTTCTTTTTCTTGATTGGTTTGTTCATCTTATAGTAGACTGCGATGGGTTGTGGAACAAGAATCATTACGGCACATGGGCGCGTGTATTGTCAAGTTATGCATTACACACATCTTCCGCTTTCATCTTTACTAAATGAAACATGCAGCTATAGTTATGCACTAGGGATCTTGCATCTTCCCTTACCCAGACATTCTCTGCGCTGAACAAAAGTTCAGCCGCCCGATCTGACCTCGAAGTTAACAGCCATTTATTGCCGATACAGTCCCGCGCATCAGCCTTGCACGAGGGCTCCGAAAAATAAGCTAATTGACAGATTGGAGGTCGTTATGGAATAGTAAATTGGAGCGCAGTCTGCTTCAGCTGTTACTTTCTCTGAAATGGTTGTGTGCAAAAACATTTTGACGCGTAAGACTGCGATAAAGGTTTGGGACGGTGTGGTCATCTCCGTCGTAGCGTTGGCGCTGGAGAGCGAGCTGAGCGCGTGGCAGCGTCCATCGTAACCTTGGTCTGCCTCCAGGGATCGTAAAAGTGCTGCGTTGCGCCGGGCCGCGCCATGCCATGCCTTGCCCTGTACTACTTGACGGCGCCGCTCGGAAGTCAAACTTCACAACGAATGTTGCCTCAGCGGGGTAAGGCATTGTGGGGGAGGAGGGTTTACAGCATCTGATTTAACAGAACACCCGTATGTCCACTGTCAATTGGATGTGACACGAGCTCATACATTTAAGGTAGTTTAACGAAAACAATTGACAGCGACCAGCTGTAAACAGTGACCTAGAAATTAACACATTTCCAGTTACTGTATTAACTTCAGTTTATATAAGTTTCTCCACAGAGGCAGCAGTCTGGAGTTGCATCGCTCTCGATTTAATGTTACGAAATTATTCAGTATCTGCGATATTTGTTGCAATAGTAAGTTAAATTGTCAAGTAGCGTGGTATTAACATAGACAGCCTTACGAGCAAATGAAACATGGACGGTTAACAGTTCTAAGAAGAGAAAGTAAAAACTTTTTAAATGTGGTGCTACAGAAGAATTCTGATGATTTGGTGGATATATCGGATAACTAAAGAAGGGTCATTGACACAGGATTCAAGGCGGGCTGGGCTGCAAGGTTGTACGCACGCACGCACACACACAGGTTTGCTACGTCAACCTTATCAAATTCGGTGATTACAAATACTTTAAACAAGAATAATTATTTTTCTGGCATAAACTTCTTCCTATCATGCGGCGGAAACCAACTCTGTTGAATGAAATTGGATATCTTTATCCACGGACGTTAGATCAAATGTACCAAGTTTTCCCGAATTATTCATCAAAATGCTTGGAATCGATATGAATACCTTACTAAGTTCCTTGTGGAACATGCAGCCAAGAACCGTTGAACACAGTTGGGTCATGAAGTGTGACAACACAAAAATCTTGAAGTGATGTTAATATGCGAAAGCCGGGTAGTAATGCAGTTGTTGTATACCAGAAAAGGATAGATAGCTACTCACCATATAGCAGAGATGTTAAGTCGCAGACAAGCACTACAAAATACTACTCAACACGTAAGATTTCGGCCACAAGGCCGTCTTCTGAAAAACACACACACACACACACACACACACACACACACACACACACACACACACGCTGGCAGACGAGGCATCTATTCAGTAACGCCCTCTATCAGAAAATTTACGTATTTAGTGGTCTTTTGTTGTTCCTGTCTCTGACTCATCTCTGTTATATGGTGGTTAGCAATCTATCCTGGATTTTCCACTGAGTTCTTGTATACCGATGAACCTATTACTACCTCTTGTTCCGTAATTTTAATTTCACTGTTATACTGAAATAGCTTGTACCAAGGCTAGATCTTCAAACTGGAGCATGTTTGTTTTGACTGTGAAGTTCCTGAATGCGCAGTGGTCTTGTTAGCGAGACAGGCAGCAATGATTTAATGGCCTGCATATCGCTGGACCCTGGTGCGCGGAGCCAGTTTTTGCAGCTCTGCCATCCTTCTTAGCCTCACGAACTACGGAGCTCGCCCGACGTCCCAACTTACAAAACTGCATCTGACAGTGCATATTCTACACGGAGCACATTCTGTAAATGTAAAGTACTTATTCTTTCACTTAAGCATTCGCAATGTTGTAATTATGGGGTGATGATATCTGTAAGTCGGTGGTAGTTCGCTGCTGTTCCGCATTAGTGCTGTGTTGAAATCTGATTAATATTATAGTTAATCTCATTGAATTTTTGAAACGTACGTTCAAAACGGGCGATATGTATATCTGGAATTATAGATGAAACTTAATCGTCTTGCAGTGTTAGTATTTACATCTTTAATCACTCTTACACATGTCTTCGGAATTTTCAAAACCCACTTGAGATAGACTCGTAAGAAAACTGCGATATATTTGCATAATGATACCTCGACTAGACGTGACTTATTAATATTATCATGGATTACCTGGGTGTCACTATGGTGTAATGGGTGCTTATCAAATTGGGAGCTGTTGTAAACTTTTGTACAGAAATGGATGGGAAGCCGTTGCAGTACGTAGCCTGCTCTCTCTCTCTCTCTAAATTAAAATTAACTGTTTCTTGAGACTGTAGGATATGTCCTATCAACCTATCCCTTCTTTTAGACATGGTATAGCCGGCCTCGGTGGTCTAGCGGTTCTGGCGCTGCATTCCGGAACCGCGGGACTGCTACGGTCGCAGGTTCGAATCCTGCTTCGGGCATGGGTGTGTGTGATGTCCTTAGGTTAGTTATGTTTAAGTAGTTCTAAGTTCTAGGGGACTTATGACCTAAGATGTTGAGTCCCATAGTGCTCAGAGTCATTTGAACCATTTTTTTTAGACATGGTATAATATAAAGCTTTCCTCCTAGTTCAATTCCCAACCTCTTGGTTAAGATCTAGTAACTATCTGTGTAATCTTCATCTTTCTTACTACATTTAAGAATTATCTATCCTGTAGTTGTATGCGCATTTTTTCGTCAACTTTATAACATTACATTTCGGATATAAATAGGAAAGTCGTTGTAACACTTCAGTTTTATTCGGTGTGGACATATAGACTGTTGTTCAGAAAAGCTATTCGTAAGATTGCTAGTCTACCCTATACTTCAGCCATCGCCAATTACTTTATTGCCCAAACAGCAAGATGTACCTGCTAAAGCTTCAACTCTTTGCGACTTCCTCCACAACAACGGTATTATTTCCCATTTATTTATGTGACTTTTCTGTCCTCCGTACTAGTCGCATGTAACTTTCTGTTCACTGTACTACTTAACTCTTCACCTACATCGGGCCTCAAGAGGCCTGTCCGTGATGTTTTAGTATCGTCTGTATTTTTTATTTTAATGAAATTTTATGGGTTTTTCCCAGTTTGTCAGCTTAGGAGTGTTGAGAATGGCCTACCACAATTCAATGAAATTGTCTCACAACAGCTTCTATCATATTCTGTGGGTGTTGCACATTGCCAGTGCAGCAGCCCGATGTGAACATAGTCAGCAAATAAATTAGAATCAATTACAAGTTTTTGAAATGTGGGAAGTTACCCTTACGGGTGCCTACGTTCCAGGATGGTTCAAGACCGTGGATGAACAGTCGCTCACATTCCAAAGTCGCTGCTCATTTCGACAATACGTCGCATCAAAACCTGGTAGATAGGGGATAAAGTTCTGGAAGATGAAAGTGTATTTGAGGAAGGAGGAAGAAACCACAGTCGTGCGACTTGGAGAGATGATGTGAAAACCCTGGTGATTGAACTTGAAAAGTCTGGACGTAATATCACCTGTGATAATTTTTTTACATCTCTCGATTTAGCTTATTGCGTTCAAAAGATCTGACACTGGCCGGTACTATCCGGAAAAGCAACGGTGAGCTTTCTACAGATTTTACTATACCTAATCGACGTGAAGTATACCCTACATTATTTGGTTTTCAACAAGTTGTGGTGATAGTCTCTTCTATTCTTAAGAAAGTCGAAGTCGTTACCGTCCATTGCTCTGTTCAGTACCAACCAACGGTGCCATCAGCACAAGTAAAGAAGGCTGTAGTTGTAATGATATACGATACCACAAAGTGCGGCGTTGACACCGTGGACAAAAAGACGCGATGATACATTGTGAAGAGTAAAAAATAAGGCACTCGCCATTGATAGTTTTTTTTCAGCATGATCGGTGTGAGTGGAATGAATGCATACATAATTTGGATGGATCAATAAAAAGAGACATCAGACTTTCATCATCAATTTGGGAAAGCAACTACCAGGGGTAAAGAAGTCAGTCAGTTTGTTAGTAGCATAGGATCCAGGAAGGGTAGTGAAACCACCAGCTAAGAAAAGATTACGAGCATTTGTGTAGAGAAGAAAAATTAAGTCAAATTACATGTTATAAGCGCACCAAACCTGTATGCTTGGAACTTTCTGCTATTGCCTGTACATCAGTTTGCAATGAGAATAAAAGCTACCAAGCATAAAAATTGTGTTTTAGAAGTGTTTATACGTCAGAACTAGGTCACGTCATAGGTAGTTAAAACAGTGTCAGTGTATGTCAATTTAAACAACACGAGTCTGAGGGGCCCGACTGGTAGGCAACGCTATACAGTTTTTCTGGTAAGCAGAAGGTTAAGACTTTCACTGACCGACTCCAGTCAACTCTGTGAAAAGCCTTTTCTCTATCTACAAATGCTATAAATGTAGATTTTCTTGCCACGATCAATTTCCCTATAAGTTTTGAGGGCAGTGTTGCCTCGCCTGTTTGCTATGTTTTCCCGGAAGAAAAACTGATCTTCACCTGGTTCTGCTTCTACGTTCGAGGCAAATTAGATACTTTGATTCATTCTCATATGGGAACACATTTTGCGTATAAATTATTAGTGCAGTACGTAAGTTCTGCGTCCATTCGTATGATGAAGTTCCAAAAGTGTATCGCATTCGTGCCGACTCCGCCGATGGCTTGCGCATTCGCTTTTTGTTTGGGTATTCTGCGTTCAGCGCAGCATGCTAACGTAAAGGGACTGACGTCATCCTTTGATACGCGTGTCAGAAAGACTGCCCAAACCGGATTCAATGGCCGCTTTTCGGCGCGCCGCTCGCTTGTAACTCACAGGACCCGTTGTGCAAAAACGGTCAGCAGGTTTTTAGTTTATGAACACCGCCAAACAACGGGACGGTTAACAAATAAAATATCTGACTACTCTTGTGCAGATCATAAGCAACCTTAATTTCTGTGTATCATCATCGCGAAACGTAGTTAACTTTTTCCGTACATTTTAGCAAAGCCGATGCTTCCTTCCCGTATTAGATAAAAAAAGTTCAGTGCAGACACCATAATCATCCCAATTACCCCCACCGCCCTGAGAATTGAAAGCACTATTACTTGCAGCTGCTGGTCCACGCAAACGAGTGTTTGGGGAAAGTTAAGCAAATTCGTACTTCTACTTTTAAAGTTAATTTGCACAGACTGTTATCAACGATATTCAGGGAAAGTCGCATTGTCACTCCAATTATTTTATTTTTCATTAAATGGAACAATATACTTTGTGTATTTGAAAGCTTCTTGGAAAGATGAATGCGCTACTTCTTATAACGCTTATAATCTTGCTATTGAAATTCCCGCAAAAACTGAAAGGCAAGGCAATGTAAATACCTAGTAGGGCAACGGGCCAAGCCTATTTTAGTATGATAATATCGCACCCTAGCAAGAATAGTGACAACTAAAAAATGCACTACTTGTGATAGAACGACTTGAAGAATTCTGTAAAACTTGTATTAAAGTAGTATAAGCATTCTTATATTTAAAGTTAGTAATTTTCCCAGTAAATTCCATTATAGTCTATACAACAGCAATATGGGCATGTCGTTCTGTTTCTCGTCGAGTGATAGTTTGATAGTTTTCAGGTAATTATTAATTCTTTGAATTGTCACTTCTTGACTTTCTAAAAAGTAAGTTGTTTTTATGACCCTTCATGTAATACTTTTGTCACTTCTCCAAACCAAAAAATACAAATATTTCGAATCACCAGAAACTAAAGCAAAACACGGATTTACGTTAAAATAAACAATCTCTTAACTCAAAAATGACTTTTAAATATGTATATTGTTCTCTACAGTAAAAATTGCAATAAACAGCACGAAATCTGTTGTTAATACAGATTGAAAAAGAGCAATACTATACAGTATGCATTTATAGTGCTCTACATACAGTGCATTTGTACAGAACTGTAAAAATTGAAGGTAGCCTATACACTAGTAAAAAATTACTTGGGAATAAAGTCAGTCATAGAGCTTTGTTTAGCAGATAAAATTATAGACCTATTTGCAGTGTTTCTCCATTTCTCGGTCCACAAAATGTCCACAAATGATGTGGTTGAGTTATACTCGATGTACTGAAGGGCAGTATCAAAAACGTTCTTGGCGTCGGTGTGTGAAATGTTTGTAGGGGGTTGATCATCACCGTCAGTCCTCGTTCAGTTTCCTCACCATTTTCTTTTTCTTTTTCCAAAACAGCGCCAATGATCTGGTTGTCATTGAACTCTTGACCGGCTTGTCTTATCACATTAGGCAATCCACTCCTCAATCTTACCGGCAGGGACATCAGGTTATATGGTTTGTAGATCTTTAACGATTTCCTTCGTGTTGTCGTTTTGCTCGCCTTCCATCTGGTCACTTTCGGTCAGAACTCCCGGCCAAAGCGTACGCTAAAATTTTCGCAGCGTGTCAGGTTTTAGTTCCTCTAATAACACAGCAGTTGTATAGATAAGGGCTTGGACGCTGAGGGTTTTCTTAGCTGCAAGTACGTTACAACTTACTTTGGACTTCCATAAAATTAAGCTGATGTATTTCTACGATATCGCCTCTTTAACCATTCTGTCGCTCTCTGATCCATTGTTTGGATAAGTGATGTGACATTTGAGGGAAGGTAGATAGCTCTTACGACTCCTTTAACTAAATCATCCTCGGATGGATGGGCGTGATAGTGCGTTATCCAATAGCAACAGAGCAAGAACAGGGAACTTATTTGTTTAAAATCTTTCCAACAGATGGAACTAATTCGTCGAAAAACCAAGGTTGGAAAAGATTACAGTCCATCCAAGCATTTTTTTTATTGCGGTAATAAACCAGCAAGGAAGATAAAGTTAGCGCCCTTGGCTTTCTAAATTTGCCAATACAAGCTGGGGAAGCTTGGGTGTACCGTGAGCGTTGCTGCAAAGAGTAGCGGTTATCCTATCTTTACAGTTTCGTTCCTGCTACTGTTTTACTTGATGCAGCGAGAGTTTAGTTTGGCAGCATATTTTGTAGTTTAGGCCTGTCTCGTTATAGTGGCAAAGTAACAGTTAAATTGCTTCGACAATTTCTTGCACAGAAAATTCTTTTGCCTCCTCGCCATCAGTAGATAGTTTATCACTAGAAACTGAAACAAACTGTACGCCATGACGGGTTTAACAGGATAACACCAGCCTTCACTAGCTGTGAGCTTGCATCGGAATTCTAGTCTTAACCCTTAACTCGCGAGATGACTTCTGTTACGTATACCACGAGGGGGAGGCTCTGATACCCCTATGTTTAAACAGAGATTTAAGGCAAAAATCGCATGAAATTTTTAATTTATGCCATATAACATTCATTTTCACGATTATTTAAGTGTTGTTTAAATGTGTCCAGTTTATTTTATTGCACTAAACAAAGCCTGCAGCCTTTTACTATTTATCACACAAAAGCACATAATTTTGTTGGAGTACTGAATTTTACATTCTGAAAAAATTATACAATCTCTGTAGCAAATAGCTTTCCATGTAAAGCTACAGTGAGTCCAAAAAGTATTCGTCTAGCTGCATGTCTTTTAGAAAACAGGCTGTGTAACATGAAAAGAAATGTCTAGAAAATCTAAAGAGCCAGTCATGTAAGAAGTACCTCGGTAAGTCAATTTTGTTGAAAAGCAAGGAAAGAAATCCATCCAAATCGACAGCAAGGTTAACAAAATAGAAAATGTAATACAAGAGCTAGTTAAGATTCGTCCATCAGATCATGCCGAAATTCTGCGCGCAGTGAGTTTCAACGCTGACCCACGGCACACACTTGAGTCAACCGTGCGCGGCTCCACTCTGTTTGCTGTTGTGGTTCTGAACGGCGCCGATACAGTACAATTCAATTAGCGCCATGGGCTGTAAGGGTATTGAGACGACGCTGATAGAAAGGAAACTTGTTCTGCGATTACATAATGAGTACAAATAGTCTTACGAGATTGCTGAAGTAGTCGGTAGACCTAGGTCGACGGTTCAGTCAATAATAAATCGATTTTGCGCAACAAAATGATTAAGAAACCAACCACGTACTGGACACCTTCACACTTTGACTGATGCAGACGTGAGATTTATCATGAGGAAAATGAAGAAGAAACCTAAAATCAGCGCTCCTAAGTTGGCTGGGGAGTAAGAGTCAAGGGGGAAAGAAGGCATGTCGTAACACAATCAGAAATGTCTTCAAAACGTGTATCACGGCCGGGTAGCGCGCAAGAAATTTTGGGTCAGTGAACAGAATCGAAAGAAAAGTCTTCAGTTTGGGGTGGAACATAGATTCAAAAAGGAAGACTTCTGGAACAGAGTAATATTTCTGAAGAGAGTAAATATAACTTATTCGGGTCGATGGCAGGCGAATGGTGTGGCATAAAATTAAGGTGCCAACGGTTAAACACAGTGGTGGCTCCCTGGTGGTGTGGGCTGGATGAGCGCTGCACGTATTGGAAAATTACATTTCATAGAAGGTGCAATGGATCACCATATGTATATCAACATTTGAACACCTTTGTAAAGTACTGGAAGATAGCAACAGGAGGAATACACATTTCTAACAAGAGACCTAAAAGAAGCACTTCAAGACGAATGGGACAAAATTCATACCTCTCTGACGGCAGACTTGGGAAAGTCGATGCCCAGACGACTACAAGCAATAATAGCTGCAAAGGGAAACCCCACTAAATATAATTTTTGTAACTGAAATCACATTTTCTGATTGTAAATTACGAAAGTATGAGTGAACGAATACTTTTTGAAGTAGCACTTGAATAAATTCTCAATTTTGTTAAATTTGTTATCGCTATGGATGTATTTATTTCCTTGTCCATCAATAAAAATGACTTACCAAGGTTCGTTGCATATGACTGGATGTTCACATTTTATGTTCCCTTCCTTTCACGTGACATATACTTAGATTTTTAAAAAATTACAACTAGACGAATACGTTTTGGACTCACTGTAAATTCCACCCGATAGCTACAAAAAGAAACTGTCAAACTCACGAGGGTTGCTGGGAACTACATTCCTCTGATCACCACTCGGAACACATTCGATTTTAACACACCTCAAGTATTTCATTGAAGAAACAGACAGATCCCCATCACAGCTTTGCTGAAGTTCTTCCTCTGAATAATACCAATGTCCGATAGCAGAACTGTGATCACTGTCTAATGTAAAATCTTTGTCTTTCTCGTTTATTTCTTGATCTATATCACTGACACCTTCCTCCATAGACCAACAATTTCGTCAAACTCGCTAAAGTTAAAAATGGCACATTCGTGCCAACACATTTTGAGCTGTACGGTACCGACTGGAAAAAAAAAGGTACGTAGTTCACGAGGCGCGGTCTAGGAGACTCCAATACCTATCAATAACACGTGTCAACAATAAACACAGAGCCGGGCGTTGTGTCAGAGCGGTTCTAGGCGCTTCAGTCTTGAACCGCGCGACCGCTACGGTCGCAGGTTCGAATCCTGCCTCGGGCATGGATGTGTGTGATGTCCTTAGGTTAGTTAGGTTTAAGTAGTTCTAAGTTCTAGGGGGACTGACCACCTCAGATGTTAAGTCCCATAGTACTCACAGCCATTTGAACCAATAAACACAGAAGGCGATAACGCAACCGACGACAAAATATCGTAAGCTTGGAGTATAGGGGGAGTATAGAAGCATTCCACCACAACTGGCCTTGGAGAGCGAGTTCAAAAATTATCACGCGGTCTGAGAGACCACACCTCGTGAATTAAGGGTTAAGTGCAAAGCTGTTGCCTTTTCTGTTATAGTGGGCCCAGATGTCGGGGTCCCTTTCCTACTTTCTTGATGCAACCACATACACAATATATTGTCAAACTGTTAAAGTTTAGGCTTTTTCAATGTTTTGCGAGTCATAAGAGCGTTTTTATCATCCATCGTAATTGAACATGATAGTGTCTTTCCGCTTTCTTCTCTAATCTTTTACAATTGTAACGTCAACATTGAGTTCCCTGGCTTAGCCTTTGTCCAGTCTTCGTAGGGCTGTTAATTTTTCATTCGGTGAAAGGGTAATATGTTTAAGTTTTACTCCTGATATGTTGCAAAACACACACAACTGTAGAGTGCACACAACGTAGAACAGAAGAGCAATGTTGTAAAACCACCGTACAGTAAGCACCAAAAACTTCACAGCACAAAAAACACGTACAACGACAGAAACTATACGAGAGGTGACTGAGCACTAAAACGAACTAGCAGCAACAAAAATTACCTGTTAAAAAGCGGCCCATGAGTCGGGACAAGGCCAGCTCGAGCACGGACGCATCAACCGCAACGGCGGACAGGAGTGGTTATATTTAAGTTAACATCAAAAATAAAAAAAGTTGAAATTGTTGTATTACAAAAAACTGCAGAATTGTAATTTATGAAAACAAATAAAACTTAATAAGGAACATAAATTAGATAAAGTTTAAGGAACGCAATTTAAGGAAACGTGGAATCATAAATGGGATAATATAATGCAGGAATGCTTTCGACCGAAAAAAATTATTCAATCTGAACGTTATTTATAGTATAAATGTCCATTTTTTGCTTGTACGCTACAACGCACGAAATTTTGTAAAATTTACAACAGCTTCAGTCGTCAACAGTGTCTGTTCCTTCAGCTAAGCATGCATATGCGGAGGACATTATTATGTAAGATACAGTATATGAACACTGACGTTGTCATTATCAATATTATTAACTATTACATTCAACTTCACACATGAAAAGTTTCACATCTCAGAAGGTGTCGCTCTTCGTGAATGACCCATGCGCAACTGCCAGTAACAATCCTGGTATAGACACTGTTGGCTGTTCTTATCATAGCGTATCCTGAAGTAACCTGCAACAAAGCTGACACATCTGTCCTGAAGCAGACAAACTGCGAGATAGAGGTGTGACTTTTTCTCGCACGTTGGCTCACTTCCCACGTATATTGCGATGACAGAAACCTAAAATTGCCGTTTCTTGATTTGGTATCACTTTCCTTGCCGGTGTGCGACATGCCTGTCGTAATTCTTACGACGGATTCTGGGGTGAGTGCCCCACATGTCGGTGTTCACACAACAGCCGATTCTGATCCCCTTGCATAAGTTTTAGCATATTTCACGGATACTTCGAAATGTTTCGGCGCCGGCACAAGAGATTTAGATTCCGTTTAAAAAGTAAACCGTTCCGTTTAAAAATCAGTGTACTTGTTCGGTTCACGGAAAAGTTAAGAGGGCAGTTATTTCATTAGTCGTCTTTTCGATTTCGTTGGATGAGTATCAGGGAATTTGGATGAGTATCAGGGAATATTCAGGCGCATGATTGTCGCATCGTCTACCATTAAAATTGATATAACCAAGTTACGTCAGTAAGTAGGTTGTTAAAAACACAATTTTAATGTGCTGAAACTAAACTTCCCATTAACAGAAATCCCACTTTGAGCGTGAATTGTCTGAGGTAGTGCGACCATCGCAATGGCAACGGTAATGACCAAACGTAAGACCGCAGAAGGCGGCGTCTTCAGTTATTCTCAAAACGTGAAACTAGTTTTCTTCCGATGCGCCTGTTGATGAGCGCCCAATACACTTTAATCTTGGAGAGAGTCCTGTGTTAATTCTTTGAACAGTAACAACTGATGGTGGAAATTAAAAGTGCTTATAGCAGTCGTTCATTGCTCTTATTTCAAAACTGGTTGGCCAGGTGGAAATTTGAATCCCGCTTCTCCCCCCTCCCCCCCCACCCAAATGGAAGTCTAGTGCCTTCAGAATGGTTGCTTCTCGCTCAGTATAAAGGCAGAGTTGTTCTCAGTTCAAAGAGATAGTTTGAACACGTCGGTGCTGGACTAAATTGGGCATCTTGAAGGTTATACGTCATTGTCTTACACCAGTCTTACAAGGGAACATCCCCATCGCACCCCCTTCACATTTAGTTATAAGTTGGCACAGTGGATAGGCCTTGAAAAACTGAACACAGATCAATCGAGAAAACAGGAAGTTGTGTGGAACTACGAAAAAAATAAGCAAAATATACAAACTGAGTCAACATAGGCAACATCAAGGACAAAGTGCGTTATGGGCGCCGTGGTCCCGTGGTTAGCGTGAGCAGCTGCGGAACGAAAGGTTCTTGGTTCAAGTCTTCCCTCGAGTGAAAAATTTAATTTTTTATTTTCAGACAATTATCAGAGTTCAGGCACTCACACATAATCAGCTTCGCTCTCCGAAATTCCAGGACATGTTCAGATTTGCTTGGACATATGCAGGATTTGACGGTCTACACACGGAAAAATCTGAAAACGTTAAAAAACATATGTTTTGACAGAGCACAGGGAAAAATGTGCGACTGTGAAACTGTTGCATTCATTTGTTGCAGTTTATGTGACAAACTCTTACGTTTTCATCACTTTTTTTGGAGTGATTATCACATCCACAAGAAAACCTAAATCGGGCAAGGTAGAAGAATTTTTTTACCCATTCGCCAAGTGTACAAGTTAGGTGGGTCGACAACATATTCCTGTCATGTGACGCACATGCCGTCACCAGTGTCGTATAGAATATATCAGACGTGTTTTCCTGTGGAGGAATCGGTTGACCTATGACCTTGCGTTCAAATGTTTTCGGTTCCCATTGGAGAGGCACGTCCTTTCGTCTACTAATCGCACGGTTTTGCGGTGCGGTCGCAAAACAGACACTAAATTTATTACAGTGAACAGAGACGTCAATGAAGGAACGGACAGATCATAACTTTGCGAAAATAAAGTAAAAGTTTTACTCGAGGTAAGACTTGAACCAAGGACCTCTCGTTCCACAGCTGTTCACGTTAACCACGGGACCACGGCGCTCATTACTCATGTTCTCCTTGATGTTGCATATGTTGCGCATGGACTACTCATTTTGTATATTTTGCTTATTTTTTTTTCGTAGTTCCACACAACTTCTTCCTGTTTTCTCGATTGATCTGTGTTCAGTTTCTCAAGACCTATCCACTGTGCCAACTTATAACTAAATCTGAGGCGGGTGCGATGGGGAGGTTCCCTTGTTAGAACTGATGCACCCAGTCCCAGTTATAGAGGGACTTAAGAGTTTAGCTGTGACTCTTAAATGTCACAACTTAGCATTATTTCGTGTATACATACTACTTCCGGAAAAGACATAAGTTTTAATGACAGGGGAACCATGTGAGGATGGAACTGCAGGCATTAGGAGTTGTATGTAGTCTGACATCCATTTAGCCATATCGGATCTTAAAAAAAAACCTTGTAACAGGAACTAGATTGCATATACCAGCGTTCAACTGCCGTGTCGCGGCACATTTGTATCTCGGAATAAATGTGAGGTGTGTGGTAAGATTTTTAATGTCGTCTAATCTTCCGCTGATACAATATTTAGGAGATACAAAAAAGCATTGCCAAATCGTTTCTTGGAATAGCCCAACTGGCAGCAAATTGGCTACCTTTATTTGTGATTACATGCATTTAAACATGTATCATAATAATGAATTTTTTGCTTTCAACTCTAAAACGAACGAGCCGGCCGGAGTGGCCGCGCGGTTAAAGGCGCTCCAGTCTGGAACCGCACGACCGCTACGGTCGCAGGTTCGAATCCTGCCTCGGGCATGGATGTGTGTGATGTCCTTAGGTTAGTTAGGTTTAAGTAGTTCTAAGTTCTAGGGGACTTATGACCACAGCAGTTAAGTCCCATAGTGCTCAGAGCCATTTGAACCATCTAAAACGAACGGTCGCTCATAGATGAGCAAGTCAGTAACGCTTTGGTCCACCTCTGGCCCTTACGCAAGCAGTTATTGGGTCGGCTTGGTAGTGACCGATAGTTGCTGGAAGACCTCCTGAGGAATATCGTGCCCAATGCTGTCCAATTGGCGCGTTAGATTCCCAGAATCCCGAGGTTGGAGGTGCAGCCTATTGTTTCAAACACTGTCAATTGGCGAGAGGTACATCTACATCTACATTCATACTCCGCAAGCCACCCAACGGTGTGTGGCGGAGGGCACTTTACGTGCCTCTGTCATTACCTCCCTTTCCTGTTCCAGTCGCGTATGGTTCGCGGGAAGAACGACTGTCTGAAAGCCTCCGTGCGCGCTCTAATCTCTCTAATTTTACATTCGTGATCTCCTCGGGAGGTATAAGTAGGGGGAAGCAATATACTCGATACCTCATCCAGAAACGCACCCTCTCGAAACCTGGCGAGCAAGCTACACCGTGATGCAGAGCGCCTCTCTTGCAGAGTCTGCCACTTGAGTTTATTAAACATCTCCGTAACGCTATCACGGTTACCAAATAACCCTGTGACGTACAGCGACCTTGCCGGCCAATGTAGGCTTGGGAAGCACGCAGACAAGTAATTCAAACTACCGCCTTGTGCGGGAGGACATTATCTTGTTGGAATGTGTGGCGAAGATGGCTTGTCACGAAGAGGAACAAAACGGGGCGTGGAATATCGTCGATGTACCGCTGTCCTGCAAGGGTTGTGCGAATGACAGCCAAAGCGTTCTGCTATGAAAAGAAATGACACCCCACGCCATCACTCATGGTTGTCGGGCAATATGACGGGGCGGCAGTCAGATGGTATCCCACCGTTGTCCGTGGCATATCCAAACAAGTTCCCACCGATTATCGGCGCTAACGTCGAAGTGGTACTGATGACAGTACTATCCCAGTCAGTGGAATTACAAGCCGAGAGTATCTTAAACTTCGGAATTCTTGCATTCAGACATTATCTTGATCGATAAACTATTAAAGATCTCAGATAAAGCCCTCTTGGCCACATTCAGATTTTCTGTAATGATTGTTAAGAAACAGAAACCTCACAACATGGGCTAAGAGCTTGTTTTACTGGCATGTAAAGAAATCTTTGAGACTGGAAGAAGGTGAACAGATTTCAAAAGTATCATCGTCAAATGATCGGCGCGTCAGTTGATTTTCGAAGTTGTGTTATAGAAAACAAACACACAATTTGCTCTAACAGTTAGGTGAAAGCACTGTCATTTCCGGAAATACTCGATTACTATCTTTTGTAAGATTTGTTTGTAGATCAGAAATTATTCAACCGTACCCGTTTTGTCGAGAACTGGAAACCACCATCACTGTAACTGATTTGCCGTTATTGTGAGTTTCTTTCAAGATAACGGGGCCAAGTGGACGGATTGCATTGCTATATGTACTGATAGCACCGCTGCAATGACAGAATATGTAAATGGTTTTCTACAGTGCATGTAAAATTGGTTGTGACTTTAGCCAGTTCAGTACGTAGCGATGGTGGGAAACAGTTGCCGGCGTGTACTGAACGCGGAACCTGTTAAGCTAGCTTGGATGCCTGAATAGCAAGCCGTCCTGTCTGCAATACTTCTCAAAGGATTTTAAAGACACTATTCGGGAATAAACTCTGATTCTCGCACATCTTATAGGTCTATTCGTCAGCTTCATGATTAACTGCTTATCATTTCGTTCATGGTCATAGTTAATGTGATATTTGGATATTAGGGAAACTACTGCGCGAAATTCTTTGAAACAAGTTTTTGGCATTGATACCACGCAAAGAGAGTATTTTGCCATATGATTGATATGCGAAACTTCCATATCTAACGCGATATTCAAGCAACTACAGTTTTTTAATAAAAAAAGATGAAATAATGTAAGATTTAAGGACCATCAGTAGTTGGTGAAACGAGATTCGCTGTGGATTTTATAACAATATAAGTGAAGAAGTTAAAAGTTTATTTTACTACTGAGAGTGGACTTTCTCACAACTATTGACCTGTCTTCCCCTCAGTTGATAGTTGGACACTCTGTTTTAAGATTGTCACAATCTCAACTGCATTAGAATGGTGGTGAGATCGACATCTGTCAACTCTGCTGTGTTTAAACATGGCACAAGAGAAGTTACGTATTACTCAAAACTTGTTGCAATCCTTCAACCACATTAATTTTCACGTAGGCCCATATATTTTCAGTCGGATTTAAATGAGGATGATATGGAGGAAGCCTGATTAAACTATGCCTTTCAGCGTCAGCATCGACCTGGCAGCTTGGAGTTTTTGGCGTGTACAGAAGTTCCTTGAACTCCGCCGCACACAAGTTATCTTCACATTTATCTAACGGAAAATTTCTTTGCACCCACAGCAAAATATTCGCTTTCCTCCATACATTGTTGAAGCGTTATCCATCACATCGGAGTGATGTGGCGTGTTGTCCATCGCTATTGTTGAATTCAGAGGAATATTACGCAGCACAACATTACCTTCACACCCGGTGAACGTGTTATTTGACGACCACTTCTATTGCGAATCTCGAGTTCAGATGTGGTGCACTGATTTTATTAATGCGACACCAACACAAAACTAGTTCAATACGTGATTACTGCAGAACACTTCAGCAAGAGAAAATATCTCTCAACAACGAGAGCTAATGTGCGCAGATCCGTGTAATGCGCGGCACGTTAAGGTAGTGTTCGTACTTCCGCGCGGCATAAAACCGATCAGTAATAATTACCCTTCGCTTTTTACTGAGAATGGTGAACATTGCAGGCGAAAATAGTTTGTTTGACGTCATTCAAACTGTTGTTACAATGATCAACTATGTAATAAATTCATCCTGTAAAATCCTAAGCGTTTGAGAAACTCTGTCAAGAAATTGGTGCAGATCGTAGTATTATTCCACAGCCAATCTTAGAATAATTCTAGAACATTACGAACTACTTCCATGTTTTAGAATTAATAAGAAGTTCCCTTACTGTGAATGTCTTAAAAAATCCCATTTGGTGCGCTGAGCTGGCGCACCTCTGATATTTTCAACTAACTTTCAATTCAGTTATGCCGGACTGCATAAAGCGATCATACAAGTGATAAAATCAGCGCGTTTTCGTAAAAACCCACCCTTTGGACTTCGGCTACAGGAGAGAACGATCTACGAGTAACAGATTTTTCAGCTACGGTTACCGCATCAGGTGAGTGAATGGACAAGGGGGAAAAAAAAAATCCCCGTTAGTACGAGTAGAATTCGCGCAACGAGAGTTATCTGTATATACAGGGTGATTCACGAAGATATGCTGATACTTTAATGTTATTCCAAAGAAAAAAGTTCATATAAACGTAGGTCCGCAAACGTCTAATAATAGATTTTGCCCGAAATTTAACAACTTCGCTAATATGAAACCATTGAAAAATTGTAAGAGGTTAAAGTAAAGCACGATTTCAATTTCTCGTTTTATTGGTCTGGTGAATCTAATAAAATGTGTCCCAGGCGTGTATCTGCAGTAGTTTTTCAGAACATCCAGCGAAGCAAAGATTATTATAAAAGCAATTTTTTTTTACTTTCCATTAAGAATGTAGAAATGTTTATGTCGTTGGTGGGCACCGTTAGCGAGTTGTTTCAGTCAGCCGCGCGGGATTAGCCGAGCAGTCTGGGGCGCTGCAGTCATGGACTGTGCGGATGGTCCCGGCGGAGGTTCGAGTCCTCCCTCGGCCAAGTGTGTGTGTGTCCTTAGGATAATTTAGGTTAAGTAGTGTGTAACCTAAGGGACTGTTGACCTTAGCAGTTCAATCCCATAAGATTTCACACACATTTGAACATTTTTTTGTTTCAGTCGTTTGCTGACCTTGAAACGAGTTAGTTTTCTGTATTATTCAGTGAAAGAACAAAAGTGTATTTTCCGGTTTAACAGGAATTCACGTTTGCTATGGTATTAATAAAAGCAGATTAGCTAACAACCATACAGTTTCAATAACGTTGTTACCATCATTTTTCCAAAATTAATTTCTCTACAACTTCTATTGAAAACTTTGTGCTATTGTCTGGAATTTAAAAAAAATTGGACTAACTAGTTAATAAATTAAAAATTTTACGAAATTACTTCTTTGCTTCTCTGTATGTTCTGGAAAACTACTGCAGGTACACGTCTGGGATATGTTTTATTAGATTCACCAGAGCAATAGCAACAAAATAATGAAAATCGTGCTTTACTTTAACCTTGTATAGTTTTGCGATGGCTTCATATTAGCGAAGTTGTTAAATTTCAGTCAAATTCTTTTATTAGCCGTAACTCCGTACCTCAACACTTGCTTATCATATGTTCATATGAACTCTTTTCTTTAATTTTACTTGTAGAATAACATATAGTTCATCCTTCGGCGGAATCGATGATTTAGATAGACTTCTTGCCTGTTATCGATATCGATACTGGTAAAATACAAAACCATGACACTATAGTACGTTTAAAATTAGTTGTTACTTCTGACGTTTGGCTGACCGAAGAAGGACGTGACGCCGTTGCCCAGGTAGCACCAATGGAGAGCCGACTTCCCTACCACGCCGTCAGTGGATCGGCTGGCAACGCGCCCCAATTGCCAGACCATGAATAAACAGCACGCATTAGAAGTACTAACGTTCATCAATTCGCGTTGCAACGTATTTTCTGGCATTGAAGTGTTCTGTAGTCATTAGGTACTATGAGCAAGTGTTTTGTGTTGGTGTTGCATTAGTTGCTATGCAGTACACCTGAATACGACGTTTTCAATAAAAGTGTCGTCCGAGAACACCTTCATGGGCTGGAAAGATAACGTTCTGCCGCAAAACATTCCTCGGAATTCGGCGGTAGTAATGAACAAAACGCATTACCACTCGGTCGCTCTGTTGTGATGAATAAAGCTCGAACAATGCAGTGAAGGAAAGCGGATATTTTGCTGGTACAAAGAAATGTTCCTTGAGTTAAAATTTAACCTAGCATGTATGAGGCGAAGGAAATGGAACTTGTAGTGCTGTACAAGTCAAAACTTCACGCTACGTTATCGACGAACTGGCTAACGGTAAAGGAAATAGTTTAATCAGGCTTCCTCCGTATCATGCTCATTTAAACCCGATGAGTATATGGGCCTAGATGAAAACTAATGGGGCAAAAAACAAGCAGCAGCTTACGCTGAGTGAGGTTGAAATGCTGACCAAAGAAGCCATTGAAAATGTTGCGCAACAAGACTGGTCTTGATTTGTCAGCCATACAATGAAGGCAGTTCAAGAGACATAGGTTCATGAAGGACTGTGACGAGTTTTGACAAGTACGTAACTTCCCTTGTTGCCATGTTAAAATCTGCTTCTTTTGTCAAAACACAGCAATCTCACTAACATTCTAATGCAGTTGAAATTGCGACAGAATCTTGAAATAGTGTCTTATTAAACTAACAACTGAGTGATGTTTATGAAACAGGCCATTCATAGTATGAATATAAACTTGCAGTTTCTTCACTTAAATTGTTACAGCAGTTCTCGTTTGACCAGCTATAGATGACTCAATATTTACATTATTCCACTGAAAAAAACTCTATAGTCGTTTGAATATCACGATAGATATGGAAGTTTCGCATATTAATCGTATGGCAAAACACCCCCTTCTTTGCGCGCTATCATTGCCAAAATCTTATTTGGATATATCAGACCATTTATGAGATACGAGGAATTTATAAATATTATATTCCAGTTTTTTCATCTACCAGTACTTACTGCAACCTACATCCTTCTGAATCTGCTTAGTGTATTCATCTCTTGGTCTCCCTCTACAATTTTTACCCTCCAATGCTAAATTTTTGATCCCTTGATGCCTCAGAACATGTCCTATTAACCGGTCCCTTCTTCTTGTCAAGTTGTCACGAACTCCCCCCCCCCCCCCCCAATTCTATTCAATACCCCCTCATTAGTTATGTGATCTACCATCTATTCTTCAGCATTCTTCTGTAGCACCACATTTCGAGAGCTTTTATTCTCTCCTTTTCCAAACTATTTATCGTCCATGTTTCACTTCCATACATGGCTACACTCCATACAAATACTTTCAGAAACGACTTTCTGACACTTAAATCTATACTCGATGTTAACAAATTTCTCTTCTTCAGAAACGCTTTCCTTGCCATTGCCAGTCTACATTTTATATCCTCTCTACTTCGACCATCATCAGTTATTTTGCTCCCCAAATAGCAAAACTCCTTTACTACTTTAAGTGTCTCATTTCCTCATCTAATCTCCTCAGCATCACCCGAGTTAATTCGACTACATTCCATTATCCTCGTTTTGCTTTTGTTGATGTTCATCTTATATCCTCCTTTCAAGACACTGTCCATTCCGTTCAACTGCTCTTCCAAGTCCTTTTCTGTCTCTGACAGAATTACAATGTCATCGGCGAACCTCAAAGTTTTTATTTCTTCTCCATGGATTTTAATACATACTCCGAATTTTTCTTGTGTTTCCTTCACTGCTTGCTCAATATACAGATTGAATAACATCGGGGAGAGGCTACAACCCTGTCTCACTCCCTTCCCAACCACTGCTTCCCTTTCATACCCCTCGACTCTTATAACTGCCATCTGGTTTCTGTACAAATTGTAAATAGACTTTCGCTCCCTGTATTTTACCCCTGCCACCTTTAGAATTTGAACGCACCAAACACAGATTCATAGCGGTACAATTTTTTTCACTGCAAACTAAGAATGTCTTGCAGTAGTTTACCTACCATCGAAATATCACAATAACTATGACCATTAACGAAATGATAGCCTGTTCATCATGAAGCTGACGAATTAAACTAAAAGATGCGCGAAAATTAGTTTATTACCGTATAGTTTCCTTAAAAACGTCCGAGAAAGAATGGTCGTATATTGTGAGTGCTTTGACTTACACAAGCTTAAATAGTACGTGACATAAATTTCAACTCGATACGCCTATCTGTATATAACAGAAAGGGGTTTCAACAGGCGGACGACAAAGTGATGCTGCTCTATGGGTTTCACCAATTGAGGTACAGAACCCTGGAAATCAGATGAAGGAACGTATAAAAGGATGCATACCTGAATTGCAAGAAGGGATATCCATACACTTTCCATCTGATATCAACTACTGGCTGGGAGTGGATGACTGCACCTGACGAGGAAAGCTTATCCAAAGCAGAATGATAGCTCCGAAAAAGAGTAACATATCGTAATATCATCCTGAAATCGAAATTTAAAGAAAATTGTCCAGATGTTTCTGGGATCTGTCAAAAGTGAATATCCGGATATCGTGAATAAAGCAATATCTCGTTTCTTTCTCATCGCCCTACTAGTGCGAGTCTGGATTCTCTACGTTGAAGAGTATAAAATCTGGCTACAGGTCTCGTCTCCTTGATGTGACCTGCGAGATGAGTGCGTCTGTCAAGGTTCTTCCACACAGAGAACGACTTTGTAAAAAATCGCCAGAGGAAGTATCTCGCTACTTTTATGTCTTTATATTCTGTGTTCCCGCTTAAGAGTAATCAATTTCATACATTCCTATTCAAGAGTCTTAACGGAATAAATTTAACATTTATATCTCATAGGTGCGGGCCTATACCATTGGTTGGATTTTTAAGTCAGAGAGAGCAACATGACGGCACTGTCCAATAAGGCAAACGTAATTGGTAACCTGTAGTGAAAGTTGTTTCCGCCTGTGGGTCCTTCATGAAACTCTCGGCTGATGGCCTGTGACTAAAAAGCTTGACTCTTCGTTTAGACCTGTAAATATAATATGGAACGAATCGTAGAGTTTTTATTTGAAAATAGCGATAAAGTTATAAAGCTACCGTTCAAATCTGCAACGCTAAATTTTAGCGACAAGCGGAGTTTTGGTTGCTTCCCTGTTTCTCTAATATTCTCTGCCGATAAATTTATAGACGAATGGCTATTGAAATTGTGGATTTTTCACCTTTAAACCTAGGTAAATTATTGTGATGGGGCAAATTTTTCACCTTCAGTGTGCACGTGAACCTCTCCAACCTACAGTAATTTGTATCAAATATCAAAGTACAGTCAGGTATTGGGCTTACACGGCGTCCTGGAGCTGAGACAAAAATGCATCCTTCAGTCTCTGGAAACAGGTATTATCGTGTAGTTCAGACTAAAGGTTTCTTTTTTAGATAATTGTGCAAGATAAATCCTCCGACGATGTCACGGCAGGTACTTCGATCAAGATACAATGTCGTATACCCATAAGTTCCGCGAACGAAGCTGTTGTATACAGGAAAGATTTCGTAATGTTCACAACATCCGCACATGAGGGACACATGTTGGTAAGATTGTCTGCGCACCACACACAAACCAATATATGTTGTGCATAAGTCGCCATGTATCTAGCACGGATCAATTTGAAGTGGAACAGCCGTGTAAACTTGATGTAGGCAAATGCAATGCCACATTGATTTCAGTTGCAAAGTCAGCGCGCGATTGAATTTTATTAGTCACCCTAGAACTCGTAGCAACATGAATTAACGGAAGGAGAGTTCGTAAGTTTTCTTATCGATCCGACAAAATCACTGGAATATGTAAGTCCGCAGTGGAAGTCCAAGAAATGATTTACTCCCGAAATCCCAAGGTGGGTCAATAAAGATTTAATTTCTCGCATTCAGAGCGACAGTGGCATTCATTTTTTATCGCACAGTCACGAATGTGTGAGGAAGGAGAGAAGAGGACATAGCAATGTTACTCTGTAACTTCCTTCACACACTGTACGATGACTTGTAAAAGTACAGTTTAGACGAGATAAAAATCGTTTAGATCATTTTGCTCAAGAGGCGGCCCTTTTCCAGAGTAAAATCTCTCATTTTATTGACGAAGCGTACTTTAGTGTATAGTTATATGAAAGAGAGAACTTTCTATACTGCACCACAAGTAACACACGTGAACCGGGCGATTGTCCGCTGAACAGTTTCCATTAAACTATGTGGTACACTGCAGCCGAAAGAGGCTTAAACAGCGGTAGGTACTTACTCCGTGTGCGGTGGTCAGTGACGGTTTATTGGTACGGAAGTTATATTGTTACACGTCACAAAACTTTATATGGTGTCGGTTTTAGTGATCTTAGTTTCGGTAAAATGAATTCAGTCCACATTGTTGTCACTCACTTTTGATTCTGAGAAACGTTCGGTTTTTATTCGATCTGTTGGCGTGGCTTTACCGATTCGCACACAATGTCTTCTGATACTTGTCTGGCGTGAATGACTTGAAACTTGTATGCTTTTCCTTGTGAAACCACTGAATAATTAAACCAATAAAATGGGAAGTTCCCCCAGTTAGCACGTAATGATTTGTATTTGTACACATAATACTTCCCGATGAAGTGTCAGTAGCTGCATATTTGGATGCTGTACTAACCCATGAAAGTAATCATTAGATACTGTTTTGTCAGATTCCTTTTATTTCTTGTCGTATACAGACAAAAAACATTTTACATACAACCATAAGTCACAGCGCTATCTGGTCAAGATCTGTTCTATCCAATAACAAGCGGAGAGAATGATAATCGCGCATAAAATAAAACTGATTTAAGTAACTTTATTTCTGGTGCTGAAGAAGAAATGGTACGTGCGAACAATTCAGAAACACAGCGGAGGTGAAACGCATAATAAAACTTTTTCATGCTTTATAACACTGCTTTTTATCTTTAATCAGGCTTTAGACGTTCTACTGATGATTCTGAAAAGTTTCCTTTAACGATACTTTCGTTGATTCACTGGAAGTGATTCATGTCATTTGCCCCAAAAATGTGATCACTGTCTTGTAAGATGAGTCACTTCCAAGCGGGCTAAGTGTATTGTGTTATATGAAAGTCATTTAACAAGGCTTCGTGGGTATATAAAGTGGAATGGTGAAATTTTCGCGTCTCCGGATTTGTATTTGGGAACAGCGGAATTGAATTTGTGTTTCTTGTAAACGCTTACGATGAATACCAGGATGGTTCTATTGAACAGGCAGCTTCCAATTTTCTCCCCTAACTTCATCCATTAGTACAAGAGCTCAGTTTCTTACGACCATGCAACGCCCCCCCCCCCCCCCCAATCTCTCCTGTAACCTAAAGCTTCTGAATAAGTAGTTATCAAGAACAAAGCATATTAGCGAAGACATTAGAAAATTCATTTTTTAATTAGGGCGACGATTAAAGAGGAAGCGACGGCGCATGGCAGGCTCCGCGAAATTCACTGCCGCTGCTCGGGAGCGACCGTGGGAGGGGCAGGAGGGGCGGGCGTAGTTGTGTGGGACTGCCACTCGGTAAGCGCATAACGGCGTTGGCTGCCGGTTCGCAGCGAACCAGCTGAGCTATGGGGCCGCGCCTAGATGGGCTCTGGGGCTGTGGCGATTTGGGCCCTCACCACGCTGGTGCTGCTCGCCTCCGCCGTGCTCACAGTCGTCATCAACTATGTTGCACACAAGGTGAAACCGCTGCGCTAGGGGCGGTGCGACGATGGCGTCGCTGCAATCATACCGGCGCGGCGCTGGGCTGCGGTGTAGCGCGCGATATACCTCCTCCTTTAACTCCAGTGCATTGTGAAAGTGGTGAACAGTGAGGCTGCATGAGTTTCTGCAGGAATGGTTTTTGAAAATGTAAATACGGTCAGCTCGGAATGTTAATAAAGAGCTAGATCCGCTCCCCACTACCCTTATTAGAACTAGGGACTAAGGACTGCATGGCCTGAAATCCCTAGCATCCGAATCAGAGAAGGAATTTATCTCGTGGCGTGTGACTGTGCCTTATATATATATATATATATATATATATATATATATATATATATATATATATATATATATATATAGTAGAAAAATCTGCCTATAGAAATACACATTTTCAGTTTCTTTTTATGTGTGTTTTGCAAGTAATTTTTACTAGGTGGAGAATTATTTGTGAAACTGAGTTGTTATAGAAACAATATTTACTTTGATGGATTTCAATTTTTGTCCTCAAGATTTTATGCTTGTATAATTGTGAGAGTCCAAGAGCAGTATTTACAAATGTGAATTGAATTGTTTGCAATTGGCTTAATAAACAATACAATGTATCTGACATTGTTGCAGCTATACCATTTTTCCTGAACATGTACATGAAAATTCTTTATCAGGAATGCTGTTAGGCTATTCGCTCATACACTGCATAATTCGTTACAGGAATACACTGAGGAAATTGATCGCCTGAGACGTGACCTGTTGGCAGCTCGTGAACGAAATGGTGTATATATTGCATTGGAAAATTACAATGAGATGACACGACAGCTGGAATTGAATCGTCAAGAAATAAATGAAAAGCTGCAACTTGTTAAAGTTCTGGAGAAGGAGAAGGCTGATAAAGAGGCAAGTTGATGTTAGGTATAGCTAAAAAATTGCTTCTTGTAATATTTTTTTCCCCAAACAAATTTTGTTACCTATGAGTTAAGTTGTAAATGATTACAGGCTTTGTGCAACCAACTTCGCATGTCTTTGGAAGAAACAGAAGGTGAACTAGTGGATTCCAAGAATACTTTGAAGTTAGCTGCAGAAACAGTTAAAGAGCAACTTGACAAAGAGAAGCAGCTAATGGAACAAGCACAGAGTATACTTGCCGTTGCAAATACTTCTACTGTTGATACACACAAGCTCCATGATAAACTTGACAGGAAAAGGTAAATTTTCTTTCCGCCAAATAAATAGTAAAGTGTGCATGTGTTGACTCAGAAATCAATGATGAGTACAGAATTTTTTTTATTTATTTTTATTCCCCCCACCTTTCCTGATGTTACCATATTCTAGCTGTGAGATTTCCCCCTCTCTCCAACCACAAAGGACTGGTCAAATTGAATGGAAATGTTAACTATTATTGGGACACTGAGGTCTCTTGAAGTAGCCTCTTAATAAATAACTGTAGAGGAATATAAACGTAGACTTCCGCAACTATTCTCACATTCAATAAAATTTTTCTGGGTTTGTGACTGCATTATGAATATATGAAACTACTGACGTTTCAGTCCCTGTTGCAAGTGACTTTCGTTTTTAAGCAAAAAACACCCTGAAGAATGTCATTTGCAATAGGGATTGAAGCATTGGTAGTTTTATATATTAAAAATGCGGTCGTAAACCCAGAGAAATTTTAGTGAAACTGTAGAGGAAGATTTTGATTAATTTTCGAAGGTCACTTCATTCCTTCTGGCAAGTGTGAATTTTGTTCACCAGCATTTGAAACCTTGTAGGATAACAGACCAGTAAGTTTCTTGTGAACCCCATTCTGGTACACTTAATTTTGCTGCTGAAGAGTGCACAAGCCCTTTATCAATAAAGCTTCCTTAATGCCAAATAATTGCATTACTGCTCCTGCAACAGTTCAAATTACATTGGAAACAAAGCTACACGATAGAAGCAGATAACTGAACCTATTTCATGACTATAACACAAGTGTAATTTCAGCAGTCTCTGTTGATCTGATGGGTAAACCTTTCAGTGACTTGAGTTCTTTGTTACAGTTACCAAAAAAGACTTGGTTGCCTTCAGAAATGCCCTTTCTGTGTGTATATGAGTTGCAAAGGAAATTCACCATATACAAGAACAAAACACAGCGCTCATACAAGCGTCTGCCAGCAGCAAAATTTGTTAATGGCTTTACAAAGACTGAAATGTTTCATAACAACAAATTGCCTCCGATGAGTGTGACGTCACAACTATTTACAATTGATTCATTTGAGCAGTTGCGAGCGAGCTTAGGCGCAAGTGCAGTTGAGTCGCGTATGAGTAGTACCTTCTCCCGCTTCTGGCTACGGAAGTGTGGCAGTTAGCTGTATAAGCAATTACAGCAAGCAGCCAGATGCTATCCGGAAAAATCTTACTGATGTGTCTAAGCTGCCAGATTCACGTATGTGCAACAGGCCCGGAACTAGGGGGCGGGGGCAAACCGGGTTATCTGCCCCAGGTGGAAGTTTCAGGGGGGAGGGGTGCCAAATTCATATTATTAAGGAAAAAGACCTTGCTTCACAAAGCGCCTGGCATCCAGCGCACGTTGGTCTATCGATTACTTATATGATTTTGAACCTATCCCTGTTGGTTTTTGAACATTTTTGATCAAATTCTAAGTTGATTTCTGAATGCGTGCATAGTGTACGACACGTAATGTATCTGCCAGGGAAATCCCCGTCGCATCTAGAAAAAAAAATTTCTGCAGACAAAAGGGGACGGATCTATACGAGCTGAGCAAATAAAGTCGAAAGGGTGAATGACAGTCGCTGTTTATGTGGTTGACTGGGTTTGCGAATGATCAGCGTTGTTATAATTACTAGATAAATCCATAGAGTCAGACTACCAGAGTGGAAATAAACGACTAACAGGAATAACAGTAACAAAGATTATGTATTATCTTCTCCGTATATCCAAGAAGATGAATTTTTGACAGAAAATTTTTGGCCAGATCGCTACACCACTAAGGGACAGCTATACAGTCCCCGGCTAGCAGCCGCTAAAGTTCTATTTTGGGAGGATCGCGGAAAACGCGTTGTACGAACACGTAATACGAACACGTAATAACGCCTAACCGGAGAATAAATGCGGGATAACTAAACCGGTGATTGTGGCAGGGTTAGTGAAGTTAATCAGAGAATAAATTTTGACACTGGCAGGAATAGTTACAGAATTAGTGATGACAAGATTGTTTGTTAGAACGAGGAAGGAGAAGAAACAGGGACTCTCACAAATTACAGAAGCATATGACAATTTAAATTTATATAAAAATTTTGTACTACTACTTTTCGATCTCATGCTTCAGAAGCTAGAGAGTATGAATGAAATGTGAAACTATTTCCTAACATAAGACTTTTTGCTTGTAGTAGGCCTAATAGGCATTTGATTTTGGTACGTCATGAATTATATTCTGTAGTGTTATAAAAATGACCATTTGTGCCAAAACAGTCTCATTTATTTGGTGTGTGTTACAACTGCTGCAGTATTAGGCAGGCCTGTTTCGTTTTATCTAGCACACAGTGACAAAATACACGTAATCATATCGAGAAACCACACCAGTCTTGGTACTATTTGTATTAACAACAGCTTTTCTAGTATTAGACAACATTTCGTTTTTTCATATAACAAAACGTTGACGAACTTTGATCAGCTAATAGATTCTTTCCCAAAAATGAAAATACGCCATATAAAGCTGTGGCAAGATTAGAGAGGAAAAAGCTAGGACTTACGGATTGAAGAAATGTGTACTGTCTTGCTTGTCTCTTGTCTTTACTCGTTTTATGTAGCCTATATTTAATTTTATGTCACACAAAACAGCGAGTTATTAGCTAACAGGCAGTAAAGACCCCAAGTTTTCTGAAGAGTTCGTGTTCTGGAATTTTTTTTTAAAGAGGGGGAAGGATGTCAAACCGGCCGACTGGGAGCAGGAGAGGCACCACAGGACATTTTAACTTCCACTGGCCTGAATATAGTTTGATGGCACCCGTTACAAAGTATTACAAGTTTGAATTCCACAGAGCAAAACACAGAGACGTGCAATGGAAGAATGCTGTGTGAAGAGGCGTGGCACTGCACTTCTGCACACTTAAGACCAAATATCATGTCTTACGTTCATTCGAACATATATGTTTTATGTATCAGACTCTTCAGAAAGACGTGCGCTACAAAAGGAAGATATTTTTGAAAAATAATTTCTTAAATTTTTGGCGTCCTACCTCAAACGCTCGAGGGAGGGGGAGTGGCACTATTTAATATAGCCCCGGTCCGGAAATATCGTGGATCCGAACATGATGCACAGAGCAGTCTGAGTTGTAGTGGGGAGGTCGTAGTCTCCACGTGATCTGTGTTTACGTTAAGTGATGTTGCTGTTTCTTCTTCGTTTATTGCTCTCATGTCAAATGAAAACAAAATGGATTTCTGTGGCCTGGAGCTATCAAGTGAATTAAAATACATTCACATAATTACGGAAGGCTAAAATATATTATTAGTTTCAGATTTTATTTAGTTTCCACCTTTCTGACAGGCAAGCGTTAATCACCTTGCAGAACAATGAAGTTATTTTTGTCGGTTTGTCAAAGAAATTTGACTTTCATTAATCTTTTCTGCTGAGGCAGTCAATTTATTTGAAACGAAGTGTTTAATTCCACACAATTGGCCAGTTTCAACTGCTTGCTGCATTTCAAGTTCACGTTTTCATCTTCTAGCACGTATAGTTATTATGCCATAATAAAGAACCAAACATCAGATAATACGGTACTGGTACTCCAAGAATATTTACATCTGAATCTGGACATACGAATGTGCACTTTAAGCCGAATTATGCATTTTAGTACAGTTCACAAAATTCCCATGCTCTTGGAGTATCCTCTAATGTCTTATGACATAATGTAAGATCTTTTAATGTTTTACACGTGCGAACATACGGGCTTCCTGCGTCATGGTAGCTGCGCAAGCCCGGCGACGCCTTTCATCTGGCGCATCTGCTGAAATGAATCTATTTCTTACAGGTCGTAGGAAACTATTCCAAATGGTTGTTTGAGAAGCGTACCTTTCAAGTAAAGTAAATTTCCTTTTACAACAAATGAACTCTGTGCGCGAATGTCCGATGAATTTCTTAAATCACCGAGTGTTTGACTCTCCCTCAAATCTTTGAGGACGGCCATTTAGAATATTTTCGAGCCCAGAAGATTGGACATTTGTCGTCAAAAATTTTACCGGCGCATTTTTGTGATGTATCTTAAAAGTGTAACATGCACAGAAAAGATCAACATTATGTGTGAAAGCTTAGCTTCTCTTGGAGCTTATTAATCTTAGAGACCAATACTATACGTAAAAGCTTTTCTTTTGTTATAGCGACACTATGTATATCAATTTAAACCATTATGTTTTCCTATTTGTGTGTTCCCGCTACTTCACTGTGATGTTGCTATTCACTGACTACATCACGTGTCCAATGCTCTGAATATCCGCTGTCATCGGCTGGCGAGATAGCTTGATATGAGCTATGACTGGTTTACAAAACCGCATCACAATCTCGATTTCAATCCTTTTGAAAGAAACATGCGGTGTTTGGTGGAATTTGAATTTATACTTTCGTAATATGAGAATGTGCAGTGTACATGTTGCTGCACATCAGACGTCTTTCCAACCCCCCCCCCCCCCCCCCCCCCCGAGTTTTGTTTTCTAAAGTGCCAGGAAATTCTCCACCGTGGTTAGCGTGAACAGCTGCGGAGTGAGAGGTCCTTGGTTCAAGTCTTCCCTCGACTGAAAATTTTACTTTCTTTACTTTTGCAAAGTTATGATCTGTCCGTTCGTTCATTGACGTCTCTGTTCACTGTAATAAGTTTAGTGTCTGTGTTTTGCGACCGCCCCGAAAACCGTGCGATTAGTAGACGAAAGGACGTGCCTCTCCAATGGGAACCGAAAACATTTGATCGCAAGGTCATAGGTCAACCGATTCCTCCACAGGAAAACACGTCTGATATATTCTACACGACACTGGTGAAGGCATGTGCGTCACATGACAGGAATATGTTGTCGACCCACCTAACATGCACACTTGGCGAATGGGTAAAAAGATTCTTCTACCTTGCCCGATTTAGGTTTTCTTGTGGATGTGATAATCACTTCCAAAAAATTGATGAAAACATAAGTGTGTGTCACATAAACTTCAACAAATGAATGCAACAGCTTCACAGTCATACAGTTTTCTCTGTGCTCTGTCAAAACATATGTTTTTAAGGTTTTCAAATTTTTCTGTGTGTAGACCGTCAAATCCTGCATATGTCCTAGCAAATCTGAACATGTCCTGGAATTTCAGAGAGCGAAGTTGATTATGTGTGAGTGCCTGAACTCTGATAATTGTCTGAAAATAATACATTTTCACCCGAGGGAAGACTTGAACCAAGGACCTCTCGTTCCGCAGCTGCTGACGCTAACCACGGGACCATGGCGCTCTTGTGCTCACATCGTCCTTGATGTTGCCTGTTTCCTATGGACTGCTTAGTTTGTATATTTTGCTTATTTTTTCATAGTTCCACACAATTTCTTCCTGTTTTCTCGATTGATATGTGTTCAGTTTTTCAAGGCCTATCGACTGTGCCAACTTATAACTGAATCTGAGGGGGGTGCGATGGGGAGGTTCCCTTGTTAGATATAATTTCGACAGTGTTTAGTTGGTGTACTCCTGAAAAGGACGTAAATTTGTTGCATGCTCAGATCTAAAATATGGTCTTACTTTTATACATGGAGTATTCACTTTCTTGGAATGGAAATGATCCAGTGTTTCTTTCTCACTGTCGTGAACTGTGTGTTGTGAGATTTGTTGGAATGTTTTCCTCTTGTATCTTCTTTATCAATCTAAGTTGTAATAATCAGAACGTCACACAGTGTTTTTTGACACTTCACTTAATTCTAAAGACAAATTGTATGTAAATGAACAATGACAATAAGAGACACCCTATTCTGTTGTAAATCTCTTCACATAAGCCATCTCAGTGCACTGAGAAGCCAGAATTGTTATTCTTGTCATAATAATGAGAGTAAAATCTTTGAAATAAGTGTTCCTTATCATTTGCCTGCAATTCTCTTCATGTAAACTAACATTAGGAAATTCTTTTCAAGAAAAGAATGAAATTGCATTCCAAATATTTTGAACATTTCAGTAAATATGTGATGTAAAGGTTTTAGTGTGAATGAAAATCTTGTGCAACTTTTTGGTTGTGTAAAATTTGAGAAACATTTCTTCATAATAAGTAATGGTGTTTTTCCACTCACCCCATGAGGTGGCAATTTTCCAGGAACAGGGCCATGTGTCCTCAGTACATTAGGCCATGCACTATTCATCAATGCCTTGCTTTAATTGTTAACTGAAGTTTCCATTTTTTGATAATTTATTGTGTTATCTTTGTGTGCCCTGGATGATGTTTTTCTGATCATACATGCACTGTTTGTCAATTTTAACTGCTTTTATCGCAGATCGTATGTGGAATAGTGGGTGGAGTGTCCTCTTTATGATGCCTAGCCTTTGCTAGCTAGTTAGCACTTGATAAGTAGCTGTTGGTATTCACAGGAGCTCTGTGTATAAGGTCTTCACATCATCTGGTAACATGTTATTTTATTTTATAACTGTTGCTTTTGTGTTAGTTTTTACGGCGAATAAACGTTGTTGTACGAGGGTCACTCCAAAAGAAATGCACACTATTTTTGTAAAAATACAGTTTTCATTCTGCATGTGTGCAAGTTTTACAATGTGTGTAGATACATTCTTCTCGCTTGTTTTCCAATTTAGTTCAACCTGTTCCTGTGAGTGGCACCATCACAGCATGTCTTCAAGATGGCTGCTACACTTGATGTTCGTCAGAAGCAACGTGCTATCATAGAATTCCTGTGCTGTGAACACTAGACAGTGGGAAACATCCACAAGAAGTTGAAGGTGTATGGAGAGGCTGCTGTCGATCGCAGTACAGTTTGTGGGCAAGCAGTTTATGCGATGAAAATTGGCACGGCAATATAGAAGATTGTCCTCACAGCAGCAGGCCTTGTACTGCACACTCTCCAGACAATGTGCAGAGAGTGAACGAATTGTCATGCTACGTTGGGATAGGGGAAGGAAATGTTTGCAGAATACTGAATGTGTTGGTGTTAAAAAAGGTTTGTGCCAGGTGGGTTCCCAGGATGTTGACAGTGGCTCACAAAGAAACAAGAAAAATGGTATGCAGTGAACTTTTGGAACAGTATGAGAATGGTGGAGATGAATTTCTTGGAAGAATTGTGACTGGTGATGAAAACATAGCTCCATCATTTTTCACCAGAGGCGAAGAGGCAATCAATGGAGTGGCATCATGCAAATTCACCCAAGGGGGGGGGGGGGGGGGGGGGGATTCAAAACCACACCTTCTGCTGGAAAAGTTATGGCTATGGTGTTTTTCGGTTCTGAAGGACTCTTGCTTGTGGGCATCATGCCAAGTGGAACCACCATAAATTCTGATGCATATGGGACGACACTGAAGAAACTTCAAGCTCGACTGAGTCATGTTCAACCACATCGGCAAAAGCAGGATGTTTTGCTGTTGCACAACAATGCACAGCCACATGTCAGTCATAAAACTATGGAAGCGATCACAAAACTCGGATGGACAACACTGAAACACCCGCCTTACAGTCCTGACCTGGCTCCATGTGACTATCATCTCTTTGGGAAACTGAAAGATTCTTTTTGTGGAACTAGGTTTGAAGATGATGACTCCCTTGTGCACGCTGCCAAACAGTGGCTCCAACAGGTTGGTCCAGAATTTTACCGTTCGGGTATACAGGTGCTGGATTCAAGATGGCGTAAGGCAGTTGAGAGGGATGGAAATTATGTGGAGAAATGAAAATATTGTTCCTAAAGGACGTATCTACACACTTTCAAACATGTAGAATAAAAGATGAATTTAAAAAAAAAATAGTGTGCATTTCTTTTGGAGTCACCCTCTTACATGACCTATTATGTTATACATTTCAATGCCTCTGATCTGAAGGAGATCCTATTAACTGAAACTGATAGTTGGAATTTAAAATTAGTTTGTTATCTGGACTAGCATTTTGTTAAAATTATAATTTACAATCACTTTGATATCCAAATGACTTTGGAGCTTAAAGAACTTTGCGGTTTGACAGTGGTACTAAAATTGTGAGGCAGAAAAAATTGAATCAGCAGATGCAGGGTGTCAGGTACAACACTGTTCTGAGGTGCAATTGTCAAAAATGTTGGTTACTATATTCTTCTGGTGATATGTTCAATTACTGAAAACTTGCAAGAAGGTGCCAGAACAAAATAGTTTGTAGTGTGTAGTTTTGCACAAGGGTGTGCCAAGACTAATCTCAGTGTTTGAGACTCACTATACTCAACACTCACATTAATTTATTTCAAATATCAGTATGAACTAACTGATGGACATTAATGCTATACTATGAGAACTGTGCTCACTATTTATTGGCCAGATTTTAAGTATCTCACAGCAGACTGAAAAAAAAAAAAAAAAAAATTCTCTAGTGTAGTAAAATGTTATGTTTAAAATAAGAACTTCCTTCATTAATGTTAATGCAACATTCATCAGGAACTGTCATAAATTTAAGAACATAGACATTCATAAATTTTGCCTAGAACAGCATATGGAAGCATGTGCAACAGAAGTAGAATTTCGCAAAAAATCCTTCGTAATATAAAGAGTATATCTGTTCATAAACCACCTTGAAGCTGTACTGGCCCATTTAACAAAAAAACAAAGGAATAGTGGTTGCTGGTGATTTAAATGTAGATTTCCTTAACCCTAGGACTCACTCTGCTAAAATTTCCTTAGTACTCCATCTGGGGTCATACATGACCCCAATCAATATATAATTGACTGTGTGTACTAATCATTCAGAGAACAACGTACTGTCGTTTAATACTGTTTGTTTACATTTTATTTATTATTTAGACACATTTCACAGCTTTTTAACAGGTATGTACGTAGTAGAATTACATTACATATGACAGAGTAATTACATATCAGAAGTTACAATATTACTCTAAGTCATAATTTGTTTCACTCGTAAATGTTTCACAATGGCTTAAAATTTACAGAAAATGTGATGAACAATTCAACAGGAAACATAATTCTAACCCGATCCCTGCTTACCGGTACTGCACTTTCATCTTCTCCACTGTCATCATTTTCAGCAAGAATTTCATTTTCTTCTAATTCATGTAAACAAATTACATCACTTTGGTCTACCTGTGTCTCTGTTCCATCATCTTCGGCGTCACTACCTCCTGAATCACTACTGCTACGAAATAAGTCTTCCGTAGCTTGTTCTACACTATAGCCAGGAGCAAAACGTATTCCATCCATGCTGAAATTACACTGCAACAACAAACGTACAAACGAACTTCCAGTTTGAGGTTAGTTCTGAGTAACACCTGAATAACACCTGAATTCAGTGTTACCAACTCAAAATACCTAAGAAAGAGATTGATAGTTGATAATCTATACATTCTATGAATGTTACATATAATCTATCTGGGGTCATAACTGACCCCAACAGTAGTTTTTTGTTAATTATTGACTTAAATGTTGCGTCAAGCGCTCTAAAAATTTTTGTGAGAGAACTACAATACTGTGTGGTAAAAGTCATAAAATTCTGGATTTTTACAAGAAATAGAAATATTATTTTATCCATAGTAAAGATGATTGGGGTCACCTATGACCCCAGAGTGAGTCCTAGGGTTAAAGACTCTCCCAATAAGAACTTATTTGAGTTATGTAAAGTTCCCCACTAGGGTAGCCAATTGCTCACAAACACCCATCGATACTATCTTTATAGAAAAGTCCAATGAACAAAACTGTATCTGTCAATCCGAAGCAGTTCTGATGTTGATACTATAGCACATTACAAGAAATACTGCAAAACATTAAAGACTTCAATATGGACATCAAAGCAAATACATTACAAGAAAAAGATATATCAGATAACAAAATGAAGACAATATGAGATATAGTGAAGGAGGAGACCGGTAGAACCAGACATGAAGAGGGACAAATAACATTTAGACAGATGTGTGTAGTTTTGCAGAACTTTTTAACAAATATTTTATAACTGTTACTGAAAAGATGGGGTTGTCAGGTTCTTTAGATGCTGCTATGGAATAATACCTCAGACCAGACATTTCAAGTAACTCCATAATATGAATTTGACCCTAACTACCCCAGGAGAAATAATGTCCGCAGTAAAATTTTTAAAATCAAAAACATCTAGTGAGTATGATGAAATATCAACATAGTTAAAGAATGTGACATATTAAGCTATCTGTGTAATGAGTCATTGATCAGTGGAATGTTTCCTGAATGGTTGAAATATGCTGAATTTAAGCCACTGTTTAAAAAGGGAGATAAAGAAATAGCATCAAATTTCCATCCAATTTCACTTTTGCCAGCTTTCTCAAAAAGTTTAGAAAGTAATGTACAATCGGCTTTATAACGATCTTACCATAAATAACATACTGTCAAAGTTGCAGTTCGGATTTCTAGAGGATTCTGATATTGAGAAGGCTATCTACACTTACAGTGAAAATGTGCTTAATTCATTAGACAAAAAATTGCAAGCAACTGGTATATATTGTGATCTGTCAAAGGCATTTGACTGTGTAAATCACAATATCCTTTTAAGTAAATTAGAATATTATGGTGTAACAGGAAATGCTGCAAAATGATTCAAATCTTATATCTCTGGCAAGAAACAGGGTGTTATTAGGAAAGAGACATGTATTAAGCTATCAGGCATCATCAACTGGGAAGTAATTACATGTGGGGTCCCCACAAGGTTCCACCCCCAGGGCCTTTACTTTTTCCTGTGTATATCAATGACCTTTCTGTAGTAACATTACCTGATGCCAAGTTCTTTTTGTTCGCCGATGATACAAACATTGCAATAAATAGCAAATAAAGTGTAGCCTTAGAAATATTGCCTAGTAAAATATTTGTGGACATTAATCTCTGGTTCCTAGCCAATTATTTGTCACTAAACTTTGGAAAAACACACTACATGCAGTTCAGAACTTGTAAGGGGTGTCTCACGAGTATATGCCTAACATACGTTGACAAGCAGATAGAAGAATTGGACAGTGTTGGGAGGAGCACACCACAGAACTTCTGAAGCATCTAAATAAATCTATTTGCAATGCGAATTGTCAGACATCGGTGATATAAAAATGAAAACTATGGTGGCGTGTTATTACTATGCTTACTTTCTTTCCATAATGTCATATGGGATTATTTGTTGGGGTAATTAATCAAGCCAAGCTAAAGTTGTCCGGGCACAAAACCGTGCAATAAGAGTTATATGTGGTGTGACCTCAAGAACATCCTGCAGAAGCCTGTTTAGGGAACTAGGGATACTAACTACTGCTTACTAATATACACTCCTGGAAATGGAAAAAAGAACACATTGACACCGGTGTGTCAGACCCACCATACTTGCTCCGGACACTGCGAGAGGGCTGTACAAGCAATGATCACACGCACGGCACAGCGGACACACCAGGACCCGTGGTGTTGGCCGTCGAATGGCGCTAGCTGCGCAGCATTTGTGCACCGCCGCCGTCAGTGTCAGCCAGTTTGCCGTGGCATACGGAGCTCCATCGCAGTCTTTAACACTGGTAGCATGCCGCGACAGCGTGGACGTGAACCGTATGTGCAGTTGACGGACTTTGAGCGAGGGCGTATTGTGGGCATGCGGGAGGCCGGGTGGACGTACCGCCGGATTGCTCAACACGTGGGGCGTGAGGTTTCCACAGTACATCGATGTTGTCGCCAGTGGTCGGCGGAAGGTGCACGTGCCCGTCGACCTGGGACCGGACCGCAGCGACGCACGGATGCACACCAAGACCGTAGGATCCTACGCAGTGCCGTAGGGGACCGCACCGCCACTTCCCAGCAAATTAGGGACACTGTTGCTCCTGGGGTATCGGCGAGGACCATTCGCAACCGTCTCCATGAAGCTGGGCTACGGTCCCGCACACCGTTAGGCCGTCTTCCGCTCACGCCCCAACATCGTGCAGCCCGCCTCCAGTGGTGTCGCGACAGGCGTGAATGGAGGGACGAATGGAGACGTGTCGTCTTCAGCGATGAGAGTCGCTTCTGCCTTGGTGCCAATGATGGTCGTATGCGTGTTTGGCGCCGTGCAGGTGAGCGCCACAATCAGGACTGCATACGACCGAGGCACACAGGGCCAACACCCGGCATCATGGTGTGGGGAGCGATCTCCTACACTGGCCGTACACCACTGGTGATCGTCGAGGGGACACTGAATAGTGCACGGTACATCCAAACCGTCATCGAACCCATCGTTCTACCATTCCTAGACCGGCAAGGGAACTTGCTGTTCCAACAGGACAATGCACGTCCGCATGTATCCCGTGCCACCCAACGTGCTCTAGAAGGTGTAAGTCAACTACCCTGGCCAGCAAGATCTCCGGATCTGTCCCCCATTGAGCATGTTTGGGACTGGATGAAGCGTCGTCTCACGCGGTCTGCACGTCCAGCACGAACGCTGGTCCAACTGAGGCGCCAGGTGGAAATGGCATGGCAAGCCATTCCACAGGACTACATCCAGCATCTCTACGATCGTCTCCATGGGAGAATAGCAGCCTGCATTGCTGCGAAAGGTGGATATACACTGTACTAGTGCCGACATTGTGCATGCTCTGTTGCCTGTGTCTATGTGCCTGTGGTTCTGTCAGTGTGATCATGTGAAGTATCTGACCCCAGGAATGTGTCAATAAAGTTTCCCCTTCCTGGGACAATGAATTCACGGTGTTCTTATTTCAATTTCCAGGAGTGTATTTATTCCTTAATGAAATTTGTCATTAAAAGTATTTTGCTTTATCAAACCAACGGCTCAATTTATGGAATTGGTACTTGAAGAAGAAGATGATGAATCTTCACAAGGATTTAAAATCACTTACTCTTTTACAAAAAGGTGTGCATTATTCAGGAACACACATTTCAATAACTTGCCAGCAGCATAAAAATCTTAACAACCAATGAAACTCAGTTTAAGAGAAGCCTAAACGATTTATTGGTGGCCAACTCGTTCTACTCCATTGACGAATTTCTCAGTAGGACCAACTGTTTTGTGTGTGAGTGTGTGTGTGTGTGTGTGTGTGTGTGTGTGTGTGTACACAATTTAACTAAGTACAATCTTACTTCTGCGCCGTTTCAGTGCAGTAATGTGTACTAGTACATGTATTATTACCTTACAAATAAAGATTTCTAATTTTAAGTTCAGTGCATTAATGCGATCCTAGTAAATGAGTGTTTGTAGAATGATTCTTTTGTATAGTGTTAATTTAAAAAAAAGACAGTCATTTCACTTGGGACCTGTGGAAGGTACATTAACTTATTTGTTTCAGTTGTAAATATTTGTCTTGTAGTATTGTTTTTCTGATATGTTCTACATCATGGAGGACCACCTCACTACTGATAAATTGGAATGAAAGTAAATCTAATCTGAAAAGTATTGGTATCGAAACACAGTGGTTTTTGACCACCGCTGTTATAGACAGTCGGGCATTGTATCATTTAGTAGCTGCACACTTCGATTTTGCTTTGTTCATTATTTGTTTTTGTTTTTTTTTTTTTTTATTTTCTAGGTCTGTTGAACAGGAGAATTCCCGAATCAGTCATGATTTTCGCTTAGAGTTCCACAAAAAAATTACTGAGATACAGGGTGACATCACAAATTTTTTAAGTGGGCATATAACGGCCTTAAATGAAATAAGAAAAACACTTGGTAAGATTTTCAGCAGTTCAAATTTGCAATGAATTTAGATTTTATAAGTTGAAATTTTAATTCTGCTTTCAAGAGTTTTTTTAAATTAATCTTGTACTACAATTTTCTCTTTTAAAACAATGTAAAATACAAGATGGAATAGTGATGATCATATGAAAAGGGTACGTACTATGTTCCTGCATGCTCCCACAAGCAGCACTACCCACTACCCTGCTATCCCTCTCCAGTCCTCCTTATCCTCATCACCCAGATTTCATCTCCATCGGATGCAGTTTCTCGCAGTTCTGCCTCAGTGGTTGTGGGAGTTGTGCTTGCTTGTGTGTTTTCTGCATTAGCAGGTGGCTTTTTGACCAAAAGCTCACAAGTTTAGCAGCCTTTTTTTTATGCTTTTTGCAACTCAGCATTGCCTCTATGCTGGTAGCAATCTCTAATTTTCATAATATTGTCATTTTCTATTTTATGTTGTGTATTTAATTTGTTCAATTACAATAAACTTAATTTTATTTTGGAGAACTGCATAATTTAGGGCATGTGTTAATTATTTATTTCAAAACTGACTTAAACTGAGTTGACCACAGTAAATTATTTTTGTGATGGCAACCTGTTTGTCAGAATGTGACCATCTTCAGACCATTTATATCATGATGGTAAGTGGTGGCAGTGAATGGAGTAGAAGTTGCGGCTCCATGGACTGTTCACTGCAGTTACCGTTCTGGGAACCATAACACCTATTTCATTCACTGCCACCACCTACCATTGTGATGATCTGCAGATACTCACATTCTGACCAAAACCAATTATTAAAAATGAATATTTTGTTGCAGCCAAGACTGTTTTTAATCCATTTTAATGTATTTTTGCTAGAACGCTGCTTTTCTCAAGGAGAATGTTCAGAAAAATTATTTATTTATTCTGGCAAGAGTATCTCATAACTAACCAGGCAGTCATATTTTATCAGTACATTCGTAAGCACACATGTGATGCTAGATATTATGTTTAGTGTGCAATCTAACACCCAAAATTGATTATCAGCTTAAAAGCATCATCATTTGGGGGGGGGGGGCAGAGTTTATATAGGTCTGTGAAAATTCTGAACAGAGGTTATTAAAGAAAGGCATATGTAGTTTTGAGCTGAGGCAGTGAGGGGAGTTGTTGAAAAAATTGTAATGCTGGCAAAAAAGAAACACTTTACCATTTAGTTAGATGCAATGTAGTGTGTTTAGTGCAATCTATCTTGTTCAAGGAGTGCCATCAGTAAAGGAATAGTTAGAAAATGTTCTTTGTTTAACAGATGGATACAATTTGGATACTTGATAAGTAAGATATGTTCGCATTTATAAGTACATGATCTGTGATCCAAGATAGTGGGGCACAGAAATATTCAGAAACCAGTGAAACACCATCCCTGTGCTGGGACACGTCCCGAGATCTTGAAGGTGTCAGCTGGTGCTGACTCTACAATATGAACTGCCAACATTGCCTATCACACTAACAATGAGGTGGCTGATGTTTTTCATTATGACTCCGCAACTCCTGTTGTGCATGCGTAAACCATTTTCACTTACCAATAATGCTCACCCGTTCCATGGAGTAGTCTTGGTGCAACTGTGGTAGCCATTCTTTCAGCAGGGGCACATATGACACCAAAGTATTAATAGTTTATTCTGGTTTATAGCTTGTACTAACAGTTGTTCGGCCCAAATAGAGACTCCATGGATTTCCATGTAATGGCTGGCTGCAGCAGTGGATGCTGGAACTGAGTTGGTGGCTAAAGTTTACAATGGGCCACCCAATGTACAGGTGTGGACAACACCTATAAGTTTATGATATGGAAAACTGATTCACAATTCAGCTATTCCAGCTGACGGCCCTTTGTCAAGTTTTACTGAGTTGGAAGAATTAGAAACCAGTAGTTCACCATCCTGGGTGGTTTAGAATTGGGACAGCAAGTGGTAGTCTGGTTGCAGGGTGACATGTCATCAAGGAAAAAAAAAATCATTGATTAAGCATAAATTTTATTAGTGAACATAAACAACAATCATAAAGATGCTCTGAGGTGGCATGACATTCCAGGGTATTTGCTTAAGACAGCGCGTGTGGAAATGCTGAGGTAAGCATGTGGCCTCCAATAGCTTGCGGTGACTGCAGTGATTCAGCAGCAATGCTGACACACGAGGACATACATGCCGGAAGGCACAGAATCCTGCCGTGGACCCCGAAGAGGAAGACAGCTCTCAAAAGCAGGGCCTGCACTTGTAGTGACACACACATGCAACAGTATGTCCACACTTTGAAGGTGGCTGGGCGGCTGCACCGCCATGCTCTTGAACGATAGCTCTCCGGGATAAGAGGCAGGCAGTGACAGGAAGTAGGCCCAGAGGTGGCCTATATTGGACTCGGGCACAGTGTGTTTGCAGTTAGCGATGTCTGTCTTGTGTTGACAAATCGTAGATTCACGTCAACTTGTAGATCAACATGGATGTCCCTTTGGTGCTTGCTCTTGCCAGACTAATGCTTTCTAGATAAAAATGACAGGCACGGTCCATATTTGTTATGCCAAGTCATCAGTTCCTGTCACATAGCCCAACAAAGCCCGTGGTTCGGACCTGAAGTAAACTAGCCACCTCCCGACAATGGCTCTTGTCTTTCTGCCGTATCATTATTACGATGCAGATACTTCGGTCATGCCATCAATGTGCCAATCTCCTGATATGGTGTCAGGGTGTCACACAGTGGGTAGTAGTTGATGCAACTATGCTTGTCTGGCTCTGGCCTGGCCTGCTCCCACGGCCCCTTGCGTTAGTCACAGCAGTGTCAGTAGCACCGAAAAATAATCATGGCTGTACATCCCATTCACAGTCTGAGGAAATATTTTCTGAAATTTTTAAGTGTCATTCAGACAATGCGGAAGTCTCCCTGTGCTTGGGACAGTGTTTTCTGCACGATAGAAGTGCTCATCCATTGTTACATCTGGATTCTTCAGTTTTAAATGCGTTATTAAGGCCACCTAAGAGACAAGTGGTAAGAGTATGCAGTCTTCCAGATTGTTTAACTTTGGATGAGATTCTGAAATAACTTGGTGCTTAAAATAAAGTTTTGTGCTCATCCGAACGGGAACTTGAGTTAAGCATTACTTTTTGTTTTTACGGACAGTGTGCTGTAGTCTTTTTCAGTGTGTTTCATACTGATTCATCACGCTGTCTGAAAATTTCAAATGTTTAAATTTTGTTGGCTGTGTATCATATATGACTTTCAAATTCGTAGCTCAAATCTGGACATGTCAGTGTTGTTTTGCCGCATGGTTATCTGTAGTATATTACAGCTCATCCATTACTATAGAGAATTGTTAGGATGTACATTGTGAACAATGTATTCCAAGGTTTGAACAAAGCTGGTAAAATGCTGATCAGCTGGTATAAAAGTGCTTGTAATTTTTCCTTTCTATTGATGGCTTAGGCGGTGCTTCGTTTCCCTTGTGTGGAATGATTTCCATGAGCACTGGACAAATGAAATGTCTTTATAGACTGACAATATGCTTGTCACAAGATAGTTGATTATGGTTGTGCTAAGACCATCCTTGGCATCAACTCAGGGAGAGTTTATCATTCCTGATCTTGCTGATTGGGTTTATTTTAATGAGTTTAGTTTTGAAAGTGTGTTATACGTATGAGATTGGAGCAATGGTGGGGCAATAGTTCATTGCAGTATGGAGGTTGACTGGTACTGTATTTGTCTTCAAAGAGCTGAAAAATAGTTCTGGGTTTTGGCTTTGCTACACCTATATTTAGGGAAGAGAGAATTTCACAGTAATGAAAACACAAAAAATAAATTTTTAGGGACTACTGTGAAACTGACTGACTAACAAATTGCCTCAACTAGCATTTTCACAGTTGCTGTACAAAAATCTTTTACATCTGAGGGCAGGAGTGTGTTAATATTTGTAACCGATACCACCACACCCTTACTTGTGGCATCAATCACTAGATGACACTCCATTCAGTGAAATTTGTGTGAACCTTGCCTAGCGACAAGCAATCCCTTAGTCTCTTTCCACTGTTCATGGCTGCGAAGTTCAGTTGTTTCTGAGGGAGCCTTGCTAATGGATTGAGTCATCTTGCTGAATGCCTCTGAGAAAATCATCTGTAGAAGCAACAGACGGACAAGTCATGGACTAAGAATGCTCAGATTTCCTGTTAAAGGTGACGAAAGATTATGGAAGTGAATTTTGAATTCAAATGAATGAATGCATTAGTTACAAGTAATAACTAGTAAAGAGCTCTAAGCACTCAAGACTGCTGAAATTTACACGATGGTGTAATGCAGCAACTGCGCGTCATGCACCGAAGCCATATGATACTTTTCAATGAATTCATTGCCGCCATCTGACACTTTAATTTCACTATCCTGATTTCGGCTGTAGAGACATTTTCAAGTGCAAGGTGAAAATTCAAACCTATAAAACATGGTTAACAAAGTGGAAAGCATAATTTAATAAACAACACAATTTAAGGAGCCGTACTTAGTTGTGACCTTGCACTTGAAAATAGTTCCACAGCTGGAATCGCAGTAGTGAAATACAGGAATAATAAAAACAGTGTAATGGCAGCAATGATTTCACTTAAGAAGTGTATTATGACTATGGTTTCCAGCCAGGAATCATCATCATCATCATATGATGATATTTCTGTGTTCTAAAGCCTGGTGCATACTACATGAACTAGTGTAAAGCCTCGTTTACACTGCAGCAAATGGAAGTGAACAGTCAATTCGGCAGCGTTCACTATCATTCATTTGTCAGGGTGTATACGACCCAGAACGACCGTGAGATCTGGGAAAAACGTGGAAATTTTTTCATCCTGGGGAAAACCAGGAATTTTTTAAATTCTGGGAATTTTTCATTGCTTTAGTTTTCAGTTAAATTTTTGTAACATTGACTGGTAAGAACCAATACTCTAACAAAGCATATTACTGTATCTCACTACTGCAGAATAATAGTGCAGCAATAAAACATGAAAGAGAGAGAGAAACAAAAATAAAACTGAGTTGCCAAGGAAATGCGCCATATACAGCAAAAAAAACAGAGCTCACACAAGCGTCTACCAACAGCAAAATGTGTCAACGGCTTTAGGAAGACTATGCAATGCTTCTAACAACAAATTGCCTCCGATGAGCGTGACATCACAACCATTTACATTAGATTTGTTTGAGCAGTTGTGAGCGAGCGCATGCACAGTTGAGTCGCGTATGAGTAGTACCTTCTCCCGCATCTGGCTGCAGAAGTGTGGCAGTTGGCTGTATAAGCAATAGCAGCAAGGAGCCAGATGCTACCCGGAAAAAATTTCACTGGCGCACCTAAAATTTCAGATTCATGCATGTGCAACAGGCCTTGGATATGGGGGTATGGGAGGAGGGGGGGGGGGGGCAAACCGGGGTATCTGCCCCGGGCGGCAATTTCTGGTGGGGGAGGAAAGACCTTGTTTCACAAAGCGCCTAGCATCCAGCGCACATCGGTCTATCGGTTATTCCTATGATTTTGAAATGCATCCCTGCTGAATAACAGGTAAGAAAGATTACGTATTATCTTCTCGGCGTATCCAAGAAAATGAAATTTTGGCGGAAATTTTGTTTTTCCAGAACGCTACACTAGTAAGGGGCAGTTGTACAGTCCCCGGCTAGCAGCCGCTAAAGTTGTATTCTGGGAGTAGCGCGGAAAACACGTTGTATGAACATGTAATAACGCCTAACCCAAAAATAAATGCGGGATAACTAAACCGGTGATTGTGGCAGGGTTAGTCAAGTTAACCGGAAAATAAGTTTTAACCGTGGCAGGAATAGTTACAGTATTAGTAATTGCAAGATTGTTAGAACGAGGAAGGAGAAGGAAAAATTATGGAAGAATATGATGATTCCAAGTTTATATAAAATTTTGTACTACTACTTTTTGATTTCATGCTTCAGAAGCTAGAGCATTTGAATGAAATGTGAAATTATTTCCTAACATGAAGCTTTTTTCTTGCAGTAGGCCTAATAGGCATTTGATATTGGTGCCTCGTGATTATATTCTATCATGTTATAAAAATGACCATTTGTGTCAAAACAGTGTCGTTTATTCGGTGTGTGTTAAAATTCCTGCAGTATTAGGCAGACCTATTTTGTGGTATCTAGCAGACAGTGACAAAATACATGTAATCAGATCGAGAAAGCACACCAGTATTGGATACTATTCATATTAATAGCTTTTTCAGTATTAGATGATGACATTTGATTTTTTCATGTGGCAAAACCTTTGGTGAGCTAATGGATTCTTTCCCAAAAGGAAAGCACACCATGCAAAGCTGTAATAAGGTTAGTGAGAAAAGCCATTCTAGGAGCTAAGGATTGAAGAACTGTCTACTGTCTTGCTTGTCTATTGTCTTTACTGGTTTTATGTATTCTATATTTAATGTTATGTCACACAAAACATAAAATTATTAGCTAATAGGCAATAAAAGAGTGCAGATTTTGTGAAGAGTTCCTGTTCTCCCGGTTACAAATAATCCCATCCAGTATTTATTGAGTTTTTTTAAACAGGGGTAGGTTGTCAAACCGGCTGACTGGGAGCAAGAGAGGTACCACAAGACATTTTAATTTCCACTGTCCTGTATACAGTTTGATGGCACTCATTACAAAATGTTACACATTTGAGTTCCACAGAGCGAAATACAGTGATGTGCGATGGAAGAATGCTGTGTGAAGAGGCGTGGCACTACACTTTGGCACATTTAAGATCAAACACTTCCTCAAACACATTCGTTTTATGTATCAAACTCTTCAGAAAGATGTGCGCTACAAAATGGACATATTTTTTAAAAGTCTATTTTTAAAATTTTTGGCGCCCTACCTCAAACGCTCGAGGTAGGAGGGGCGCCACTATCTAGTATTGCCCCAGTTTGGAAATATCGTAGATCCGGGCCTGATCCACAGAGCAGTATTAAGTCGTGATGGGGAGGCGGGTAGTCCCATGTGATGTGTGTTCACGTTTAGTGAGTTTGCTGTTTCCTTTTCGTTTATTGCTCTCACATTGAAAGAAAACAAAACTGATTTCTGTGGCCGGGAGCTATCAAGTCCATTAAAATACATTTACATAATTATGGAAGGCTAAAATATGTTATTAGTTTCAGATTTTATTTTATGTCCCCTTTCTGACAGTCAAGTATAATCACCTTGGAGAACAATGAAGTTATTTTTGTTGATTTGATAAAGAAATGTGGCTTTATTTAATCTTTTCCACTGAGCCAACCAATTTATTTGAAACGGAGTGTTTAATTCCACACTTCTTGGCTAGTTTCAACTGTTCGCTGCATTTCAAGTGCACGTTTTCATCTTCTAGCATACATGGCATTATGCCACAATAAAGAACCAAACATGAGATAATACAGTACAGGTACTCGAAGAAAATTCACATCTGAATCTGGACACACGAATGTGCACTTTCAGCCGAATTATGCATTTCAGTATGGTTCACGAAATTCCCGTGCTCTTGGAGTATCCTCTAATGTCTTGTTTCTTTTATGCAATTATGTAAGATCTATTAATGTTTTACACGTACGAACATACGGGCTTCCTGTGCTGTCGTGGCTGGGCAAGCGAGGTGACGCTTGTTATCTGGCGCTCTCTGGCAGCTGCTGAAATGAACCTATTTGTAATAGGTCACGGGAAAATGTTGCGAATAGTGGTTTGAAAAGCGTTACTTTCAAAGTAAATTTCCTTTTACGCAAGATGAACTGTGTGTGAGAATGTACGACGAATTTCTTCAATCACAGAGCGTTCGACTCTCATTTAAAAATCAGCCTTTCGAGTATGATGATTAAGAATAATTTCGAGCCCAAAAGATCTGACATTTACGTTCTTAAAAAGTTTGCTGGCACATTTGTGTGATGTATCTTAAAGTGTAACATGTGTAAGAAGGGGCATCATTATATGTAAAAGCTTTTCTTTTCTTGTAGCAAGCACTATGTGTATTAATTTAAACCTTTAAGTTTTCCTATTTGTGTGTTCGCACTAATTAAGTGATGTTGCTATTGGCTGACTACATCACATGTCCTAGGTTCTGAATATTCACTGTTGTCGGCTGGCGAGATCTCGTGACATGAGCTATGACTGGCTTACAAAAGCGCATCACAATCTCGATTTCAATGCTTCAGAAAGTAAAATGCGGTGTTTGGTGGAATTCAAATTTTTACTTTTGTAATATGAAAAAACAGTGTACATGTTGCTGCACATCAGACATCTTCCCAAATCATGTTTTGTTCCCTGAGTTTCTTTTGCTAAAGTGCTGGGAAATTCTACGCCGATGTATAAAACCATAACCATTCAAACTTTTACAGTTCCGAGGAAAAGTATACTGACTTAACACGGAAAAAGTGTGTTTTCACCTGGGAGGAAGTGTACGTTTAACTGGGAATTCCAGGACTAATCTGGGGAATTTTTTTTCCCCTCATCTACGTATACACCCTGTTTGTGCCTGTGAGCAATTGGTTACACAGGAGAGAACATGAGAGAATGAGCATATCTTGCCGGCTCTACTAACACTGCAATTCTTTTTAAATCGATCACATAGCTTTCGCACAATAACAGCCCTAATTATAGCTATGATGTAAATCTTTGGTATTGGGGTACAATTATTTTCCCTGCTGTTTCTGATGAAGGAAGCAAAACTGAGTAAGGAAATAAGTGTGTAGGTGTCTGAATTTTACATAATTGTGAATTACATCGAGGTGGTGAACTTAAAACTCAGTTTCGGCTCCAGCATTATAGCAGTATATGTTGGTTGACATCCTTCATTGGGTCCCATTTATACTTAAAGCAGAAAATTTAAAAGAGCATTAACTACCCATGATCATCACAAAGTTGTTTGCACATGAAGCAGTGGATAGTGCAAGACCCGAAGTAGCAAAGTTTTGACTTCCTTTGATGTTTCGCTAAAAGACTAACTACTACCTAACACGACCAAAGACCAGCGAATGCATACTAAACATGAGAGAATGTTTCTTGTGCTTGCCCACTGTTTACACATCACTCTGATGGAAACCTAGGGCTCAAGTGAGCAGTTTGTTAGTGCTCTCTGCCATTCTGGTGTCTGTTTCGTGGGCATTTACAGGATAGCGAATTGAAGGGAACACAACAGAATGATGATTCCATCATGGAAATGTTTGCAAATGTTGGCATTATGCATTCGGTATTAAGTTGTTTAGTAAGTTGGTTTCTCTCTGTGGAAAAGGCTAAGCATGAAAGGGAAAATTACATTATAGACAGGATTTGTTTCATTTATGAGGAAAATAATGTAATGTGAAAGAAGAGATTTGAGTCACATGTTTCTGAACATTTTCAAAAACATCTGAGGCATGGTGCATAGTGAGTGACCTACGAATCAAACTTAATTGAATGTCATTTGCTCGCACCTGCCTACCGTTTGCACACGAGAGAATGCAGTTTGAGCTGATGTTTGTTTGCTTAGTGTTAACCAAACTTAAGATATCCTTGGAATAAAGACCTCATTCCCAGAAGTTAAGGACTGAAATGTGATGTAGAACAGTCTCTTGAATGAATGCACACACAAATTGTGTAATGATCTGGAAATAAAGTTATTTAAATTAGTGAATGAAAGCTTGAAAATAAAGAGTTATGTTTGCAAACACTCGATGGAAAAATTTCTTTTTATCAGGTCGTATCAAAAGGAATCATCCAATTAAAAATCATAACTATTATTATGTTTGAGATACGTGTGTGAACAACATACTGTTGGAAAGAGCAAACACTCGAGTTTTACATGGTTTCCACTTAAGTAGCAGCAGTGTGTGCCCACTTCCATTCTAGAAAAGAGCATTAGATGATGGCATGAAACAGGTTGTTTATGTAAAGGCAAATTGCTGGGCCATCCCCGAATGTCTAACACAAGAAGTTCTCAGAAATTCATTCTCTGTGCAGCTCGACAGCTCAACATGCCCCCAATGTGTGCTGCATTGACGTTTACACACAAAACCATATGAAATTCAGCTACTGCAAGCTTTTAGTGAAGTTGACAAACAACAATGTGTGGAGTTTGCTCTTAGCAAGATGGAGGATGACAGTTTCCTTCCACACTTAGTGTTTAGTGACGAGGCAACATTCCATTTAAATAGAAAGGTGAACCGTCATAATGTGAGAATATGGGTATGGAACAACCACGTGGGGTTGTAAAACATGAGAGGAATTCCAGAATTTAATGTGTTTTGTGCAGTTTCACAGGAAAGGTGTATGGTCCATTTTTATTTGCCGAGAACACTGTAACGGGAAGCACCTGTCTCGATATGCTTGAAAACTTTCTTTTCCCATAGTTGAAAACTGATACGAATGACTTCATTTACCAAGAGGATGGGGAACTGCCACACTGGCAACTGGAAGTGCGGGAATTTTTACATCGAAGGATTACTGAACGATGGATTGGTTGTACTGGACCAAATGATTCAGCCTTAGTTTACTGGTCTCCGAGATACCGGACCTGGGTGTATGTGATTATTTCTTGTGGCGGGGTCTACAAAAATTCATCTTGAGTGGGGTATATAGAACACCTATGAAAAGGTATGGGGGGGGGGAAAAAAAACTTTTTGAGTCTCTCGTTCATAGAAAAACAAAATTCGTTGTATATGTTGATCAGTTTCAGAAATATAGACGTGCCAGATTGGATGATTCTTTTCAATACGCTCTATATTTCGCATTTTTGTGAGAGAGAATTACGAGGGTGGTGTGATATGTGTGGTAAATTTCCATGTGAGAATGGAACAAATATTGCTAAATCTTCATGGCTGGTAAGCTTGATTGTACAAAGTAAAGTGTGAAGAATTCCAACACTGTAGAGTGTAAAGCTGTCTGAATTGTTCGGTGCATCGACTGGGATTAAAAGTCGAGATGACAGTATTTGTGCTGTTATTAATTTTCATTTGTAGGGTTGATCTGCCACACAAATCAAAACAGAAATAAATGAAGTTCACACTGACTCTGGACCATTATTGAAGACTATTTACTTTTGGATTAATGAATTTAAGTATGGTTGAGGTAGCACTGAAAATGAAGCATGCTCCATCACTTTCCCAGCAGATGGAACAATCTGTCTGTATTGGAGCATCTTCATTAGAAACAGCTTGTTTGGATTGTTACTTACTTTATAGTAATCCATGGCTTGTTGACAGTAAAAACTTACTGCAAAATGTCCTCCATGTTGCTCTCAAATTGTTTCGTGCAGAGTTTGAAAGTTAAAAGGTATAACTGCTTGTCGACTGTCAGCATCCATCACACCAACAGTTTTACGACCATTTTATCATGTTCTCATCAACACACCAATGGTTTCTGTTACTTGCACGCTCTTGTTTGATGACATTATCAGAATCATGTTGTCAACCTTCTCAATAAGCCTGCAAAAATACCAGAACTTCTACCAGAGCCATAAATACAAAGGTATCACTGCTTCATAATAAATATGTTTCTTCTCCAGACGTGTGCTACACAGACCATGCACCAGTTCCTGAGTAGCTTAGTATCTATCCCAAGTTGATAACTCGTAGGTCTCTCAAAATTTGTGGTTGTACTAACAACTAAAAGCACGTTCTTAACATATTATATTTCAGCAAACAAAACATTCATGACAACATTACAATTCTTATTACGTGAATTACGTATTTACGAAAAATTTATTTTAAATTTCAGATGAAAGTGTACAGAAGAAAAATGAAGATCTATCCATATTAAGTGATGATCTGGCTTCCTTAGTAAATATGCTAACAACTACCTTGCAGAAGTGGAACAAAAAATCTTCTGAGAAGGTAATTTGTCAAGAAATTCAGGTGACTATTAATAATTTAGTGTGACCCGACTGGGAGAGCATATGACTTCAGCAGCTAATACACACTACGCTCCATGTAATGTTCAAAAATTTCTGATTAATTATATGTGCTGAGGCTACAGTAGAATGATAGTTTCCATAAATATTCTGCATGTGAAGCTCGACATTTATGCAAGTACTAAAACACAGAAATTGTGAAGAACTGAATTGGGTTTCCTGTTTCATGAGAGTACAGTATCAGATTTAATTCCATGTGGCACTGTTGAAACTAGAGTGTGAAAGACTGGAGATTCAGTGTAACTGAATGTTCAGGCTGATTACCTGAAAGAGAATAACTTTGCACATCTTTTTTTAATAGCAGAAAATACTTATGCATATATATTTTGTACTCTGCTTTGTGGAAGTGTTTATTCTACACACAGTGAGAAATGTATATGTTATGTCCTTACTGAAAGAACATATTATATGTGGATAAGAATAACAGTGATTGACAGCAAAGCGCAGTTGAGTATGAATGGGGGTGTTTTGTAGGCTTGCCATTGCATGCATGTACAATTTGACTGTAGTAGCAACAGGTGTACAGTTCGGTACTGAACATCCTCTCACACACTCTGTTAATATGCAATATTGAGTTCATTTTACAGGGTCACAATATCCTTGTTGCTTAAGGAATGTACTACTGTGTATAAAATAAATGTTTTCCTATTACTTATATACCTCAACAAAAGTGAAGGGGTGAGCACTGTCTTTATAATAATCAAAATTATTCACATTTAGTTGGTGAATTTTATACAAAGGGGATGCTCAAATGGGTAAGGTTACTGCATGTGAATACAATAACTAACAACATTAAAATAGTATCAACTGCTTAAGTACATGCCAATCTGTGTAGTGTCCACGTGATATGTCATACTTAATGCAGAGGCATATTCACAAAGAATGATATGAGATTTATTATGGAAGTGTGGCAGATGCCACTCACCGATGTCTGCAGACAGTGAAGGAAGACAAACTTAAACAAAGGATAAATCCCACTTCCTACCTCGACATGTTAACTATGCTGTTATGGTCCGTGGAAGAGTCACTGAAGTTGGTGAAGGATATAATTATATTACTTTCTATAGTCACTTCATTGTGTGTGTGTGTGTGTGTGTGTGTGTGTGTGTGTGTGTGTGTGTGTGTGTGTGTCATACAGCACTACTCCACTACACTGGTTTTATTTGTGCCACTGCATCTACTAACAATTTCTGCCACAGTTATGCTATAACTGTTTGTTGTTGGAGAGCCCAAACCATTTAGTGTGTGCTACGCAATATCATCACTTATCTTAATTATAATTTTGTGATAAGTAATTTTTTTGTATCTGAAACCGAAGGTTACGATAACTGTTAACAAAGAATTCTTTCTGACACTGGATAATCGTACCTTGTGAACAGTAACACACAGTTTTCTCTTATAATATCCATATATGTGGTGACTAGTAGCATCGTATTGGAATAAATCAGAGTTTTTCTCATTGTTCTGTCTTTCTTTTTTATGCTGGTTGTCTATACAAGATGATTCAAGAAGAAAACTCCCTTACTTAACATTTGTGGACCTCTGTTTATATGAACTTTTTTCTTTAGTTTTACTTGTAGAATAACATATTAAAATATTTGCAAATTTTCATGAATCACCCTGTAGATTAAATGAACCAACCCGTTCCTGGTCCACAAAGTATTTTCCCATAGAAACTTTGACAAGATTGTTGTGACCGTTTAGAATGTCTGCAGTTCTTAAGACTACATTTGTTAGAGGCAATAGCTACACTATTCTCTCTCTTCTTCTCGAAATATTCCCACACTGATCCCACAAACCCACATTTCTCACCACACAAGGCGTGAGCAGATTGCTGAACTTTCCATTAAACACCCACACTTGTCTGCACACTCCTGCTGCAAGTTTCAGTGGTGTAAATACAAAGAACTAAAGCACACAATAAAAGCAGATCACAACTCTTAGGTTACTGGTGAAAAGCATTGTCTGCAACCAGCTGGTAACTGCTACCTGCAGTAGCAGTGTGATTTGACAATGGCGAATGGAAGTATCAACCAATTGCATTCTCTGATCAGTAAAAAGCTAGACGTCAGTCACTTTGTTGTTCTCATCCACATATAATTTGTTCACTTTCATGTTGGTGAAACACTGCTAATGGGTAATTCTTCATTTAATCTAATCTGCTATATGTTCACTCAAACTGCATGAAACAAAGTAAACAGAAATACATGAAACAAAATCCATTTTTCTATAAAATTGAATCAATGAGAGTAATTTTTTAAGATTCAGCTATTTGTTTTTATTAATAAATAGTTAATGCAGTAGAGCTAAAATATTCTGTCACTCATTCAGAAATCAATGAAGTGGATTAAATTGATTACAAAGGATTGTATACTATTTCCGAAGGGTTAAAAATAAAATAAAATAAAAAATAAAGCAACAGTGTAGGATTGGGGCTTGAATCAATATTCTGCCTTTCTGGGAGAATTTTTTCCCAACATAAAAAAAAACCAAGCGTTTGTTACTAAAAGACATTGAGGAATATTTACATAATGAAGATGAGAAACATCCAGGATGCTCAAATTTTGGCATTTATTTCTAATTGATCTCAAAGACCACTGTTTAACTAGGTGTATTTAAACATTGAAACAGGTTCTGTTAACACCAAAGATTGGTCATTATTTTTTATTTGATGAGAGTTGATTAATATCTTAAAAGGATCAATCTTTTCTCATGTAAACTTCAAAACATTACAGCCTGCTGTATCATGGTGTGTGTAATTGTAGACTGTAAGGTGTCACTTGCACTGAATAAAGGCAGCACTGCCTTACAAAATTCAGGCAACTTTAAATACCTGTCATAAGTGAAAAATATGTTCTGCTTCAGATAGGTGCAGCACAACAAAATACACAAAATCTTCTTCAAGATGCGAGAAGCATAACGGATACAGAAATAAACTCGGTACACAGTTTCTTGACTGAAAGATTTTTACCCATAACCCAAAATCTTCAACATCAAATTCTTCGCTCAAAAGCTGAAAATGATGGTTTTGCACGCCTTGTGATTGAGCAGGTGAGTAATTACTGTGTAAAACATAATTTCTGGTGTTTCTTTACTGTTGAAATATAGCCTAAGCCTGTTTCATGTGATGAGAATGTAGTTAAATAACAAGAATTATTTGTGATCGGAATATAAAATGAGTAGACAGGCATAATTCTAACAAAGATGTTATCCATTTTCTCAAATGTGTTAGAATATGCGTCCTTACATTATGATACCGTAGAAGATATGTAGTTATTTAATTTGACCTGCTAAAATAACATCTGTGCAATTACTCGTCTGTTGGTAAATCTTCTCAGCAGCAGACACTGTTAATAGATTCTAAGCTTTACAGGATATTTGCCAACCATTTACATTTCATTTTCAGTATCCTGAAAGTAGTGCAGTCAATGGTGTTACCCCATTTACTTGTGTTCTTATTCATCCAGTAATTATCCATAATGACAACTCTGTTTGACATTGCTCTTTTATGATGTAGGTTTGTAAAACTATTCACAAATTCCATGTGTACCCATCATTGAACATTTCTAACAAGAACAAAGTTACAGTTTGGCAGATTAAATCCCAACAAAGTTGGGTAGGGGACAATCATATACGGTGTAGGCAGGCTGCTAGTCCTATATGACACATACATTTTGAGTTTTTGCAACATTAAATGGTGCTGTTGACGTATTGTTAGTGTGGTTTTAAAATCTGTTGTTAAACAAATAATGCCAGCACTCAAATTGGCAGAGCAGTTTATTTACAGTGAATGTTTAAAGAAATGGTGTTGTAGAAAGATTGCAATTTCACTAGAAGGCGTCACTTGGATGATTCTTTGGATGCACATAGTGGTGCAATTGACAACAATGTAACTGTTAACAATTGTGTGGAATTTATTTGTACTTAAGAATACGAACAGCCATCAGCTGTACAAGGAAATGACAACAATCAAAATTTGTGCCAGATCACGACTCAAACCAAGATTTCCTGCTGTAACAGCTGTAGTCGCTGCAGTGCCTGTTCCTTCAGACTTGCATGCTTGTCCAAAGGGTCACTGCATTGTTCTTTTTAACAGCACAGGCACTGCAGTATGGTATTGTGTACAGATTGTGTTGCATGAGTGACAACATATGTAAGTTTCGGTATGCCCATGGCTCATGCATGGATAATGAAGTGGTTAAGGCACCCACGTGCGTAAAGTGGGAGATCTGTATTTGAGTCCCAGTCCAGCACAGATTTTCATTGTCATCATTCTCTTATACAGCTTGTGGTTGTTCATATTCACAACTGTGAATACATTAAGGGTGCATTATTCTTATTAACAACTGGTTGTAGAATTTGGCTGCGATTCTGCGTCATCTGTTGCATATTTTGTGACAATCAGCCAAAATAGACTGTTCCTAAACACAGGGATGCTGTGTGCAATGTGACCGAAGAGTATCAGATGGGGCTCACAGTAAAACACAAGCATAAGGGAATCCTGCATGGAGTCTGTGCAGCAAATGGATATTTTTTATTATCTTAACTGTAATACTCTGTGGTAACTAAGTCCCACATAAAGATTACCCTTCCTTAAAAACTGAATAAGGCCTAAATTAATGAAATATAGCCTGGCTGTTCTGAACTGTGGTTGTACAGACACACATACTTATATAGTGCAATGTAACATTTACTTTAATGTCTGTAATACTTCAGTATTGCCTCTTCCTTAAGCTACCTCCACCTAATAGTATTTCATATTTGCATAACATGCAGGGACCTGAAAATTTTGCAGTTTCCAGTAGATGTAAACATACAAGCGAATTCTGTCTCAAGTGCAGAAACACAAAATTACGCATAAATGCTATTTTGAAGTGAATTGTATTTTATCAGACCAAGTTTGAAATAGCTTTGTTTTCTGCAGGTAAATACTGAAAGTGTACTCAGCTTGTAGCTATTGGTATTGCAAATCTAGTGAAGCCCAGTTTCTATATATAATGTATGTAAGAACATGTTTGCAAAACAACAAATGTATGAATGCAATGACATATCTGCTCTTGACGCTTTGTTGTAAGGCTAGTTTTATTATTCGGAATGGTCTGGGTAAGCTGTATATTACACAATGCGATGTAGGGCTCAAGTGTGGGATGTAGAACCTGAGAACAAAGAAATGTGTTTTTTGTTTTTCTGCTAGTTTAAGTTCAAAATTTGGCATAATGTGGGCACTTAAACATGGAAGTTTTAGGAGGTGACTGTTTAGAGCTGTGGTTGTATAAACTACTGCTTGAGTTCGGGCTTGAACTACCTTGTTCATGACATTGCCAACATCAGCAAGCAGTTTTGTGGTAGCTATTACTGAATGCTTTGCATTGTGCATTGCTCTTGTTTTCTTTTCTTTTTAAATGAGTATAGAAGCTAATAACACCAGTAGGGATCGGAGATCACAGTAACTGTGTATCAAGTTCTGTTCTTCCAGAAACGCAGAATGCGGTTGTACACTGGCTGCACTGCAAGGGGATTGCTTCCCTGCACTGCTACTATTATCTATGGCAGTCAAAATTCTAGTTGGTTTATGTTCGTAAGCAACTGCCAGTTTATAGTGCCAGCACTCTGCACTATAAAGTGACCACAAAGCAGTATGTGTTAATGTATTTTGATCATGCTGATGGCCTTAGTGTAACGTGTGAAAGTGAAAGTGATTCGGATGTGGCTTCGAAATTGGCACCTACTTTTTTCGATACCAGCTTCCGGAACACTGCTCAGTACTTACAGCAGAACTCGTTACCCTGTATCAGGCCATGCAGTACATCTGGAGACACAGGCTTTTCAATTGCATCATTTGCTCCAACTCTCTGTACCCTTCAGAACTTCTGTGTGCTGTACATTGTCCATCCCTTGGTGAAACAGTTCCAGGAAAGCTATGACTTGCTCACTCTTGATAGATCCACTGTGTCATTGTGGGTTCCTGGGCACATCAATATGACGGGAAATGCTGCTGCCAAGGCTGCAGTCCTGGTACCTCGGCCCATTAGTTCTTCCATTCCCTCCGAGGATCTCTCTGTAGCTGTCCGTCAGCAGGTGATGTCACTTTGGCAACACCACTGGTTCTCTCTTCGTGGGAACAAGCTCTGGGAAATTTAACCTTTCCCAGTGGCTTGGACAACCTCCTGGCCCTATCTATCTGAGATCATTTTAGCTAGGTTGCATATTGGGCCTTACCTTCGTAGCCATTACTGTTTGTCAAGTGGTGCTCCCCACCACTTTCTGCTTATTGCCCTCAACCTTTGACGGTTCGTCATTTCCTGATTGAATGCCCTTTTTTAACCACTCATGTTCCAATTTATGTTTACCGTATGAATTATTGGTCGTTTTAGTGAACAATGTGCTGGCTGTCAAGCGTGTTTTATTTTTTATCCTTTACAGCAATATGGCAAAGGACATTTAATCTTTAGTTCAGCACCTCTGTTTCTCTGCGGCATATTTTATCTACTTTTCTCCAAGTACCAGTATCTACCTTGTTGGTTCCCTCTCTAACATTGTCAAGTATGTGTTGCATGGCTATGAATGCCCACTGACGTTAGTCAGTATTACGATATTATGAAAGGATAGTAGCTACACACCATGTGGCGGAGATGGAGAATTGCAAATAGACAGAACAAAGAGACGGTTAGAAAGCGAGCTTCCGGTCAACAAGGCCTTCATTCAGAAATCTGACTGCCAAGTTTAGTTTTAGCAGCCAGAGTGTGTGTGTGTGTGTGTGTGTGTGTGTGTGTGTGTGTGTGTGTGTGTGTGTGTCCTCTTTACTGTCCTTTTCGTAATATTGTTACATTCCATCCTGGATTTGCCATTGTTTGATTTTGCCAGAAGTCAGTACCATGGAATTTTGGAATTTTTGAAATGGGTGGGAAAATCGTTCCTTTTCTCAACAGAAGGTATCATTTGTTGAAAAAGAAGAAAATTAGCCAAAATCATTTAGGAGAAAAGCAAATGTTCCAGTCAAAAAGGTCCCAAATCATCAATTTTTTAGTCTTGTTTCAAAATGCTAAGGCTTCATCCTCAGGCAGATAGTATGACAATCTTTCAAATTTAAACACACAATCATTTATAAACAAAAATACGCTAAATTTTCATGTTCATAACAATAAGCAATACAGAGACCCAAATTTATGCTTCATGTATGAAATTGTTTTATTTCAGTGAAATGCCCTTACAGTACTGCAGTATCGCAAACCCAGTAAGTAAAATTTTGAGTAGCCACAGTCTCAAAGCTCTCAAGGTAACTTACTGTCTGTAACATAAAAGTAGTTTACCAATCCAAAGAGTGGTTTTTGCAAGCATCCACTATGGGCAAAAATGGTTTCGATGAGGAAAAAAAAAAGCTGACTTGGATTAGGCTCGAGAATATTTTGTTTTAATTACTTCCACATAAGGAATGTGCTATGCGTCATTGGTGCCCACTTCTACTATCTAATAATAGTTGTACTTCTGTTAATTAAATTTATGAAAGGTGCAAATTTGAAATAAAATGAGATTTGCATTAACTTTATAATTATTATTGTTCCACAATAACGAAAGTTTTACCTATTTCAAAGCCATTAAGGTTACTCAAGACATGTACGACTTTCTCCAGTCAGTGACATAAATTTGAAAAGGCATAGAAAATATTAAACCTATTTGGTGAGTGCAAGACTGACTTGTTAAACCCAATCACAAATCAAACAATACATAAACGAAATGGGATCTGCCCCGCATCGATCATAACTGCGAGTGCCATTATGCCACTTGTAAAGCAAATAATAACATTACTGGGTGTTGCAGGATAGGAGCATGTAAAGCAGCTGTATATTCTTGTTATTACTTCGTCAGTACAAGCCGTTGCTGATTCCATGCATATCTCCCTCCTATTATCTGTGTGTGTTAACGCAGTCACTGTCACCACACAATGTCATTCATGAGCAAAACATACCTTCCCTTCCAAACAGCCCAAATGGAATAGTTCGAAGGCTTGTTTTCCTTAATAGCAAGTAAGCCATGTGCGCCAACAACACCCTCAGTAGACATTAGCCATAGCTGTGCATTCATCATAGTCCTCAGCGAAACACTTGTGTACCCAAAGCAGGTGTAAGTATTCGGATGTTGGTGGATGTGTCACAGGTATAACAGCAAAGATTGCTTGCGAGTCAAAGTTGTGTAAAAACATAATAGTAGATAGATGGCCAATTATAGTGGACACTTGTCATCAGATTCCCCTGTCCTCCTCCATAGCATTACCGCCTACGACGCAGGGGACCCGGGTTCGATTCCCGGCAGAGGACTGGGTGTTGTGTGTCCTTCGTAATCATTTTCATTATCATTGACTCGCAAGTCGCCGATGTGGCATCACCTAAAGAGGACTTGCAATACGGCGGCCGAACTCCCCCGAATGGGACCTCCCGGCCAACAGTGCCATAAGATTATTTCCATTTCCATCAGATTCCACTGGAATTTGAGGGCAGACTTGGAATGTTTTCTGTAAGGTAGTTAACATTACACATTCAACGCTGATGTTCAAATTTGCCCTAACTGGAAAAATGGTACTCATTCACCAATTCAGATACGAATAACATAAAACAAGAAACCCTACACGCCTTCTATACCTTAGGTCGAAAAGTTATTTTCATTCATTAAAATACAGGGATAAAAGGTAGAAGTTTCAGCATGCTCACTCACATCATGCTTGCTGTATCTTACTACTTTTTGTCTCAAGTCCATCCTGAAATTATTCCTGTGGTGGCTGCACTCAATCCTTCAAATACTTCCTCTTTGTTTATTCTGAACAAATCTAGTGTGGCGTCACTCAGTTACTTCTGAAATCTCAACCATCTCATAATACAGAACATAGTAGGCAAAGAGCCGTAAATACTTTATCACAACAGGACTCCAAGTCAAAATACTGTTCTCCACTTTCTGCTCTTTATATATTTCCACATTGCAGAGACAAAGGGCTCCCTGGCTTTTCCTGCTCTTTAGTCTCCACCTTGATTGTGTTTTCATGTACAACACACCTCACTCAGTATGGTCTTAAATATGCAGGAAAAAAATGCATTCTGTATCAGTGAATATCATTTACTGGGTAATTGGTTATTTTATCCCATGACTATTGACTTCGCTACGATCTTGCAGTTATTGTTCCTGGCATCCCTTCTGATATTCCATAAAGCCAGCTGCACATAAACACTGTCTCAACCCCCTACCCCCGTACGCAGGGCCTGAATTTGTGATGGGTATTTTGAATTACTTTGTAATTCATTAAGGACTTCCTCAAATTGTTGAATATAGGAATGCTATGATTGTGGCATCTTTAACAATAAAAGTCTGCGCAATTTTCCCTTTTCTTTCATCATACTATCGTAAGGATTGGATGCCTGATGATATAGTGAAATGGAAATAGTTCTAATCTTGTGATGTTGTGGAGCATGTTTACAGACTTTTGATCTGATTTATGGACTGTTGTCCAATACCATCTTCTTCACCTGTCTAACTTCATGCAAGAAATGCCTTAAGGACTTGCAAATGGGCCCCTTATTAGTTATCCCAAGAGGACAAACAAGGCTTATTGCTGCTAGCTCTTCTAATCTTTGTGGAATAATAGTAAGTAATGGTGCATAATGTATTACCAGTGGTTTCACCTTCTATTTGAAGCACTGGACTCACTAGAGAATTTAATTTTTCCTGTTTCTAAACAAGCAAAAGCTCCCCCATATCTTCAAAATTACACACATTCAATTGTTCGTGGCTACTACACATTATTCCGCAGTTCAAGTGATTGTACGGCCCCAATGTGCAAGACTGAATGTGTCTCATTTCTGTGACCATCTTTGCCATTACGTCTGCTATCTCTTTAATTCCTAAAATGTCTAGCATTCCAATTGTTCCTGCCTCTCCTGTAATCACTATTCAAATTGTGATCCGGTCTTTTATCCTGATGCCTCCATGTGCCACCGCCATTTCTGTGACATCACAAATTACATCGCTGACAGTCATGAATCACATCTCAAACAATGGAAAATGCAGGATGGAATGTAACAATATTATGAAAAAGAAAGTTGCTACTCATGGTATAGCGGAGATGCTGAGTTGCAGATAGGCACAACAAAAAGACTGTCACAAAGATAGCTTTTGGCCAGTAATACCTTCCTCAAACTTGGACATATCTTGAGTGAGTTGCATTTGCGTGAGTGTGTATTTGCAATCGAGGCGGATTCTTTATAATCATTGACTTGAGTTAATTTTTATGCTTAAATTAAATTCCACATCTAAAGATTTTTGCATATTTTTTTATAACCAAAAACACTGTTATTCTGATAATGCAACTTTATTTTTCATATCATTCCATTTAGCAATATCAATCATGAACCATGAAAATTAGTAATCAGTATTGTTAACTTAATGAGGCAAAAACCATTTTACAGTAAAACTAATAATAATAATAATATGCTTCAGCTTCCATTCCTCGTGGAAGATGTTAGTTTCTTTTCCACAGTTTTCTGACAGAAAGCCTAGATAGAAATATATTTTTCTTTGTCATTGTCCTTGTTAATGCAAGACTATAAATGATCTAACAAACAATCGACGTGCGCCACTGCAAGCAAAATATCTCTAACATTCACATAGAGATACCATAAAAACTGTTTTAATTTTGATAACTCTGGTGCATTGTAAAGGTTTAGAGAAAGATATGAAACTAAATTATATATTACGTGTGTGTAAAATAAAATTTACTTTTAAAATACATGTTTTAAAGTGTGTCACACCTTTTAATTGGTTTTGCTAAATAAAAAAAATTATGTGGGACTAGTGAATTTCTTACCTTAAATTCGCAACTTCTTCTTTAGTTTCCTCTTTAGAACGCGAGTGTTCGCAGGCTCTAATTTTCAGATCAGGAAAAGAGTGGGAACCTTGTCGTTTAACTCGTGCACTGATTCTCTTATGTTAGTTTCCATTAAGACCCTTCTTAAGTCTTAAATAATGATCTTACTTTCTCTACTTTCTCTCTCTGATCCTGACAGGGACTGTGCTATGGGGACTAGGATCAGCATTAGCCACTAATTGAGCAACTGTAAAACCTTGTCAATCTTCTTTATTATTTGTTTAAACATTTACTCAGTACAAAGCTTTAACTCTTTAAAATTCTTTTCTAAACCTTCCAAGAATGTGGCATGACTTAAAATGTGTTCCTGAATTTGAGCAACTGCTTCCCCTGGTCACGTACCTTCTCAGATTTGACAATTCTGTTTTATTATGTAAGTTTGACAAGAAATCCATGCTATTGTACTTTTGTTACTATCTACTATATCCTCAGTAGGAGAGAAGACTATGCTACATTGGACATATCTTCAGGGATATTTAATCTGCCTATGATGTGGATAGACCACTTTCCTGGTCAATATTTTATGACTGCAGAGAATTTGGAGTAGTTCACTGATCATGACCCCTACTGTTAAGTTGTTAATGATAAAATCGCCAACTTTGGCAACAAGGAAGCAATAAATTATCCAGTGGCTTGAAAAGATTGCATGTCGATCTTGAATTATTTCAATGAGACTCGGAGAATAATTTAGCTCAGGCGAGTTACAGTAATGCTACCTTTTTTTATTTTTTTTTTAATTAATTTCAGACCCAGAGAAGCTCTGAGACAGTTGCAACATTCACTAGAATGCAGCTGGAAGCTCTGTCGCAACTACGACATAGTTTTAGCATTCCTATTCAGATAGTTCAAGAGACAACAGAGCAAATGCAGAAGGATCATAAAAAGAGGCAAGAAGCTAAACAGAAATATAATGAGGTAATGCTACAGTCAAATTTACCCTTATTTATATTCTAAGTTTTTGAGACCCTAAAAATGAATAGAGATTATATTTGCTACAGCAGTGACGTGCCAAACTGTGTAGTGCATAGAAGAAAGCAAGATTGTTTCTTAATTATGTATTTAATTTTACACATTAAATCTGGAGCTTACTTTCCATTAAGTTTTAATTACAGCTGCGAAAGAAGATTGAATAAGGGAGATGCATGATTTCGGTGATGTTAATCTTTATGAAATTGAAATTACATGCTCATAAACAGTGGAAAACACAGTGCTGTGATTAAATGTTTCAAAAATATGTAACAAAGTACCTTCAGCAAAAATTGGTTGCTTTCCAACACAGTTTCGTCAATTTCCTAAAATGTCACTTTCAACTCCAAAGTACATTTACTACTTTTAGGATGCATGTGTTGCCCAATACACAGATAGAAAGAATTTAACGAATCTACCCTATGACCAAAAAGGTTTTGAATCTCTCTCCCCTCCCTCCCCCGTACCCACCCACTGGTGTGGGTTAAATTCTTTCTTTTTTTTTATGTGTGTGTGTGTGTGTGTGTGGGTGTGGGTGGGTGTGTGTGCGCGCACACACACACAAGCACACATTTGTAAAGGCAAAGTGTTTTGTCTGCTTGGTCTGCGTATGTGCGGATGGATATGTGTGTGTGTGTGCACGCGAGTGTATACCTGTCCTTTTTTCCCCCTAAGGTAAGTCTTTCCGCTCCCGGGACTGGAATGACTCCTTACCCTCTCCCTTAAAACCCACATCCTTTCATGTTTCCCTCTTTCCTGACGAAGCAACCATTGGTTGCGAAAGCTTGAATTTTGTGTGTATGTATCTGTTTGTTTGTGTATCTATCGACCTGCCAGCGCTTTCGTACGGTAAGTCACATCATCTTTGTTTTTAGATATATTTTACCCGCGTGGAATGTTTCCCTCTATTATATATATATATATATATATATATAGAGGGAAACATTCCACGTGAGAAAAATATATCTAAAAACAAAGATGATGTGACTTACCCGCGTGGAATGTTTCCCTGTATGTGACTTACCGAACAAAAGTGCTGGCACACACACACATAAAATTCAAGCTTTCGCAAGAAACTGTTGCCTCATCAGGAAGGAGGGAAGGAGAGGGAAAGACGAAAGGATGTGGGTTTTAAGGGAGAGGGTAAGGAGTCTTTCCAATCCCGGGAGCGGAAAGACTTACCTTATGGGGAAAAAAGGACGGGTATACACTTGCGTGCGTGCGCGCGCGCGCGCACACACACACACACACACACACACACACACAGACACAAGCAGACATATTTAAAGACAAAGAGTTTGGGCAGAGATGTCAGTTGAGGCGGAAGTGCAGAGGCAAAGATGTTGTTGAATGACAGGTGAGGTATGAGTGAGTGGCGGCAACTGAATTTAGCGGAGATTGAGGCCTGGTGGGTAACGGGAAGAGAGGATATATTGAAGAGCAAGTTACTATCTCCGGAGTTCGGATAGGTTGGTGTTAGTGGGAAGTATCCAGATAACCCGGACGGTGTAACACTGTGCCAAGATGTGCTGGCCGTGCACCAAGGCATGTTTAGCCACAGGGTGATCCTCATTACCAACAAACACTGTCTGCCTGTGTCCATTCATGCGAATGGACAGTTTGTTGCTGGTCATTCCCACATAGAATGCGCCACAGTGTAGGCAGGCCAGTTGGTAAATCACGTGGGTGCTTTCACACGTGGCTCTGCCTTTGATCGTGTACACCAGGGCTTAACAACTGGCCTGTTTTGAGCGCGAGTACTCGCGTCTGCTCAGGCACGTGCTCGCGAGCAGGTGCAAGGTCGCGGAGTACGGATGGAGGGAAAGGCGTGCACACGTTTGAATAGGGCCGCTGCGTGCCTATTGAATTCACGCCGACTGTGTAACGTTTAAAATTCTACGATCAGCTCTAACAGTCACTTCGCTGGTTAAGAATCATGTCAAGTCGCCGTTGTGTAACCCCAACCATGCTTTCGCAGTTCAACCCCCATTGGGAGGAATTGTATCTGTTTACAGAAAAAGATGGTGTTGCAAAATGTTTAGTATGTCACAAAACGCTGAATTCTTTTACTAAATTTAATTTGCAGCGACATTATATGTCGTACCACGCGAAAGACTACGGACGTAGAAAATGTGATGGACCAGATCGTGCACAGGAAGTTATCAAACTTAAAAGGAAGCCATCCGAAGAAGATCTGGACGACGAAGAAAAACCAACTGAGGCAGCTCTCAGAGTGAGTTACAAAATTGCTTTGCTTTTAGCAAAATCCCTGCGCCCCTTCACTGATGGCGATTTAATAAAATAATGTTGGGTAGTTGCAGCGGAACATTTGTGTCCATCTCAAGTTGAACAGTTACGGATTGTGCCATTATCTAACATGACCATTATGCTTCGCATACAGGACATGGCAGATGACGTCCAGAGCCAGCTTGCAAATATCTGTAAAGATTTTATGGCGTATTCTCTAGCTCTGGACGAAAGTGTTGATATCACTGGAACAGCGCAGCTTGCCATATTTATTAGAGGTGTTAATACAGATCTTCAGGTGAGGGAGGAGCTCCTCGATGTAGTAGCCATGAAGAACACTACAACCGGAGGTGATATTTTAAGTAGTGTTGAAGAAAGTGTTGAAAATATAGGATTGTTGTGGAATTCTTTAGTTTCAGTGTCTACAGATGGTAGAGGCATACACTAAGCTAATAAAATTATGTGGCACGTGTACATTCTCCTTTATTTGTTTCATTTGTCGCAGTAATAATTCGTGAGTGATATCCCTGCAGGTAGCCGCGGATTTACATTGACTGGCAGCAGCTGTTGTGTACGCCAAATGACTCTCCCCACTCTCCGCTCTGGTCCGGTAGTGGGGATAGCGTGCTCGCGTTGCTCCGTGCTCGCGCCTTGCTGCTCACAGCTTGCTCCGCGAGCACGTATGTTGTGAAGCCCTGGTGTACACCTTCCGGGTTACAGGACTGGAGTAGGTGGTGGTGGGAGGGTGCATGGGACAGGTTTTACACCGGGGACGGTTACAAGGGTAGGAGCCAGAGGGTAGGGTAGGTGGTTTGGGGATTTCATAGGGATGAACTAAGAGGTTACGAAGGTTAGGTGGACGGCGGAAAGACACTCTTGGTGGAGTGGGGAGGATTTCATGAAGGATGGATCTCATTTCAGGGCAGGATTTGAGAAAGTCGTATCGCTGCTGGAGAGCCACATTCAGAGTCTGGTCCAGTCCCGGAAAGTATCCTGTCACAAGTGGGGCACTTTTGTGGTTCTTCTGTGGGAGGTTCTGGGTTTGAGGGGATGAGGAAGTGGCTCTGGTTATTTGCTTCTGTACCAGGTCGGGAGGGTAGTTGCAGGATGCGAAAGCTGTTGTCAGGTTGTTGGTGTATTGGTACAGGGATTCCGGACTGGAGCAGATTCATTTGCCACGAAGACCTAGGCTGTAGGGAAGGGACCGTTTGATGTGGAATGGGTGGCAGCTGTCATAATGGAGGTACTGTTGCTTGTTGGTGGGTTTGATGTGGATGGACGTGTGAAGCTGGCCATTGGACAGATGGAGGTCAACGTCAAGGAAAGTGGCGTGGGATTTGGAGTAGGACCACGTGAATCTGATGGAACCAAAGGAGTTGAGGTTGGAGAGGAAATTCTGGAGTTCTTCTTTACTGTGAGTCCAGATCATGAAGATGTCATCAATAAATCTGTACCAAACTTTGGTTGGCAGGCCTGGGTAACCAAGAAGGCTTCCTCTAAGCGACCCATGAATAGGATGGCATACGAGGGGGCCATCCTGGTACCCATGGCTGTTCCCTTTAATTGTTGGTATGTCTGGCCTTCAAAAGTGAAGTAGTTGTGGGTCAGGATGAAGCTGGCTAAGGTACTGAGGTAAGAGGTTTTAGGTAGGGTGGCAGGTGATCGGCGTGAAAGGAAGTGCTCCATCGCAGCGAGGCCCTGGACGTGCGGAATATTTGTGTATAAGGAAGTGGCATCAATGGTTACAAGGATGGTTTCCGGGGGTAACAGATTGGGTAAGGATTCCAGGCGTTCGAGAAAGTGGTTGGTGTCTTTGATGAAGGATGGGAGACTGCATGTAATGGGTTGAAGGTGTTGATCTACGTAGGCAGAGATACGTTCTGTGGGGGCTTGGTAACCAGCTACAATGGGACGGCCGGGATGATTGGGTTTGTGAATTTTAGGAAGAAGGTAGAAGGTAGGGGTGCGGGGTGGCTGTGGGGTCAGGAGGTTGATGGAGTCAGGTGAAAGGTTTTGCAGGGGGCCTAAGGTTCTGAGGATTCCTTGAAGCTCTGCCTGGACATCAGGAATGGGATTACCTTGGCAAACTTTGTATGTGGTGTTGTCTGAAAGCTGACGCAGTCCCTCAGCCACATACTCCCGACAATCAAGTACCACGGTCGTGGAACCCTTGTCCGCTGGAAGAATGACGATGGATCGGTCAGCCTTCAGATCACGGATAGCCTTGGCTTCAGCAGTGGTGATGTTGGGAGTAGGATTAAGGTTTTTTTAAGAAGGATTGAGAGGCAAGGCTGGAAGTAAGAAATTTCTGGAAGGTTTGGAGAGGGTGATTTTGAGGAAGAGGAGGTGGGTCCCGCTGTGATGGAGGACGGAACTGTTCCAGGCAGGGTTCAATTTGGATAGTGTCTTGGGGAGTTGGATCATTAGGAGTAGGATTAGGATCATCTTTCTTCGTGGCAAAGTGATATTTCCAGTAGAGAGTACGAGTGTAGGACAGTAAATCTTTGACGAGGGCTGTTTGGTTGAATCTGGGAGTGGGGCTGAAGGTGAGGCCTTTGGATAGGACAGAGGTTTCGGATTGGGAGAGAGGTTTGGAGGAAAGGTTAACTACTGAATTAGGGTGTTGTGGTTCCAGATTGTGTTGATTGGAATTTTGAGGTTTTGGGGGGAATGGAGCTGGAAGTGGGAGATTGAGTAGATGGGAGAGACTGGGTCTGTGTGCAATGAGAGGAGGTTGAGGTTTGCAGGAAAGGTTGTGAAGGGTGAGTGAGTTGCCTTTCCGGAAGTGGGAAACCAGGAGATTGGATAGTTTTTTGAGGTGGAGGGTGGCATGCTGTTCTAATTTGCAGTTGGCCTGTAGGAGGATGCTCTGAACAGCCGGTGTGGATGTGGGAGAGGAAAGATTGAGGACTTTTATTAAGGATAGGAGTTGACGGGTGTGTTCATTGGCTGAGTTGATGTGTAGGTGAAGGATTAGGTGGGTGAGGGGAATGGATTGTTCAGTTTGGAACTGGTATAGGGACGGATGGAAAGAAGGGTTGCAGCCAGAGATGGGAACTTTAAGTGTGAGGCCTTTGGGGGTAATGCCAAATGTTAGACAATCCTGAGAAAATAGAGTATGGGAGCGTAATCTGGCTAGGGCGAAGGCATGTTTCCGGAGGGAATGTAAATAAAACTTAATTGGGTCATTGTGGGGCTGTTGTGAGGGTGACATGGTATTAGGTGGTGGAAAGTGTAACATGAGGCTGATATGAAAACGAAAATAGAAATATATGGGGATAGATAAAGGTGAACTGGAAAGTAACTGGAGATCTGGTGTGAAAAAAGGCAAAGTGTTGGTTACAGCTGGGCTATGTTGGACTTGGGTTGGTAGACAACGATGTGCACAAAGGTTAGGTGGTTGTGTTGCCGCTAAAACACGTTAAAGGACGGAGAAATTCGGGAAAATTTCGAAAAAACTGCGTGTAAATGTATTAAAAGGAGTGGTTTTGTGGTGGCAGATTATGAAAATGAGGCTAACAGTTGTCTGACGAAGAAATAATGACGTTAAAACCTGTGGGAAGCGGCTAAAAATTATCAGTGATGTGGGAAAAACGGAAATATAGCGAAAGTTATTAGAACTAGCCGAAATGGTTGTTCAATAGGTGAAAGGAACTGTTTGTGAACTAGAAACGATGGATTTTATAGCAGCGGTTGTTGGTTATGGTATGGAAGTGGGTTACGTATTATTGAGTATATATAGGCGGGATAAAATAGTATAGTGGATTACGCTAAAAAGAAGGTGAATACAAAGTGAAACTACTGGCAAAAACAGAAAGAGAAAATAAGACGACAGAAAAGATTTCGAAATGCAACAGTGACAATAACAAACGTAATTGTTGGGTTCAGATTAATGATATGAATATAATATAGGGAAACATTCCACGTGGGAAAAATATATCTAAAAACAAAGATGATGTGACTTACCAAACGAAGCGCTGGCAGGTCGATAGACACACAAACTAACACACACAAACTGAACAATCCATTGCCCTCACCCACCTAATCCTTCACCTACACATCAACTCAGCCAATGAACACACCCGTCAACTCCTATCCTTAATAAAAGTCCTCAATCTTTCCTCTCCCACATCCACACCGGCTGTTCAGAGCATCCTCCTACAGGCCAACCGCAAATTAGGACAGCATGCCACCCTCCACCTCAAAAAACTATCCAATCTCCTGGTTTCCCACCTCCGGAAAGGCAACTCACTCACGCTTCACAACCTTTCCAGCAAACCTCAACCTCCTCTCATTGCACACAAACCCAATCTCTCCCATCTACTCAATCTCCCACTTCCAGATCCACTCCCTCCAAAACCTCAAAATTCCAATCAACACAATCTGGAACCACAACACCCTAATTCAGTAGTTAACCTTTCCTCCAAACCTCTCTCCCAATCCGAAACCTCTGTCCTATCCAAAGGCCTCACCTTCAGCCCCACTCCCAGATTCAACCAAACAGCCCTCGTCAAAGATTTACTGTCCTACACTCGTACTCTCTGCTGGAAATATCACTTTGCCACGAAGAAAAATGATCCTAATCCTACTCCTAAGGATCCAACTCCCCAAGACACTATCCAAATTGAACCCTGCCTGGAACAGTTCCATCCTCCATCACAGCGGGACCCACCTCCTCTTCCTCAAAATCACCCTCTCCAAACCTTCCAGGAATTTCTACTTCCAGCCTTGCCTCTCAATCCTTCTTAAAAAAACCTTAATCCTACTCCCAACATCACCACTGCTGAAGCCAAGGCTATCCGTGATCTGAAGGCTGACCGATCCATCGTCATTCTTCCGGCGGACAAGGGTTCCACGACCGTGGTACTTGATCGTCGGGAGTATGTGGCTGAGGGACTGCGTCTGCTTTCAGACAACACCACATACAAAGTTTGCCAAGGTAATCCCATTCCTGATGTCCAGGCAGAGCTTCAAGGAATCCTCAGAACCTTAGGCCCCCTGCAAAACCTTTCACCTGACTCCATCAACCTCCTGACCCCACAGCCACCCCGCACCCCTACCTTCTACCTTCTTCCTAAAATTCACAAACCCAATCATCCCGGCCGTCCCATTGTAGCTGGTTACCAAGCCCCCACAGAACGTATCTCTGCCTACGTAGATCAACACCTTCAACCCATTACATGCAGTCTCCCATCCTTCATCAAAGACACCAACCACTTTCTTGAACGCCTGGAATCCTTACCCAATCTGTTACCCCCGGAAACCATCCGTGTAACCATTGATGCCACTTCCTTATACACAAATATTCCGCACGTCCAGGGCCTCGCTGCGATGGAGCACTTCCTTTCACGCCGATCACCTGCCACCCTACCTAAAACCTCTTACCTCATTACCTTAGCCAGCTTCATCCTGACCCACAACTTCTTCTCACCCCCCCCCCCCCCCTCCTAAGCATTTTGATAGGTACTCTGATGGTGACAAATTCTTGGGCATAATGCCTTTGGTGTGTCGACTTGGTATTTATGGTGTTCACAATTGCATATTCAAGCAATAAAACTGAACTAAACTTTACACGAACAGGCCTGAAGGCCCAACAGTGCCAACTGGACACCATATCATCCTCAACCCACAGGCGTCACTGGATGGAGACACAGATGGTCAGCACATCGTTATTCTGGCCATATTCCAGTTTACGAGACGGGAGCCGCTACTTCTCAGTCAAGTAACTTCTCTGTTTGCTTCATAAGGTCTGAGTGCACCCTGCTTGCCAAGAGCACTCGGCAGACAGGATGCTCACCCATCCAAGTGTTAGCCCTGCGTAGCAGCACTTAGCTTTGGGGATCTAATGGGATGTCCGCCCCCCCCCCCCCCCCTCCTCCTTTATTAGCAGTTCTCATACACCTCTGCAAATTGGTATTCTTCCATCTCTAATGGGAATCACTGAATGAATCAAATTGAAAAGAAATCTGAGATGATCAGGTTGACAAAATCCCCCCTGCATGGAATTCACATGGAATTACCCATAATGCTCTTATGCTTAAGCCTTAACATGAAACATTGATCTCTCAGACCCCTGATTTATTTTAAATGGTGAGTGTGGCAGCAGTGCAAAAGAGCGCGGCTTCACTTGCTCAGTACCTTCGCCGTAGTGCTTGCCGCGTGTAAAGCAGCTGTCAACAATCAGTTTTACTTCGTCACTGAAGACATACTGATGACACGTTTGACGATTCTGATGATGATACAGATTTCATGGTAGGTGGTAGTCACCCTGAAACAGAGAGTGATAATAGTGAAGAAAAGGTTTTATTGGAAGAAGAGCCTGGAGCAGTGTATACTACAGATAATAGCTCACAGCAAACACAGTACTTTTATGGCAAAAATAATATCCAGTGGGCTGTTAGAATGAGAACACCACCAGAGCACAATATTCTGAAAGGAGGAATGCCTGGCCTAACAGTCAAAAGTCGAAGTTTGGGACAAAGTCCTACTAAATCTCAAATATGGGAGAATTTATTTGATGATGACATGATAGATGAAATAGTTTGACACACAAATATGAAACTGAATACAAAAGGGTAAAGTTGCAGGAAACAACTAATCCGTCCAATTACAGAGATACTGACAAGTCTCTTTTCGAAAAGGATCTGACCTGTTGTCGTATATTTGTGGTGACAATGTCGGCAAAGCACTTTGAAATACTTCTAAGTAGCCTGAGACTTGACGATGCGACTACCAGAAACGAAAGAAGACAGGTCGTGCTGTTGCAATATCAAACATTTTTGAGAAATTAATTTTCAATTCTCAGCAACTATACTGTGTAAAATGCAATGTTACAGTGGCTGAAATGTTTGTACCGTTCAGGGGAAAACGTCCTTTCCGAGTTTATATGCCTAGCAAACCAGTCAAATACAGCATAAAAATTATGTGCCTGGCAGACTCTCGAAGCGCTTACCTCTTCAATGCCTACATATATTCAGGGAAAGATAATGATGGATGTGGCCTGACAGAAGAAGAGAAAAGGCTTGCCAAACCAACTCGGGCTGTTTTACATCTGTGCAAACCAATAGAAGGAAGTAACAGAAATATTACTGCTGACAACTGGTTTACATCTCTAGAACTCATTCGTGAGCTGAGAAAGAGAGGACTAACATACGTAGGAACGGTCAGAAAGAACAAACACGAAATTCTCAAAGAGTTTTTGGCTGATAAAAGTAGGCCAGTTGGATCAGCATTATGTGGATTCTCTGAGAATACAACACTGGTTTCATTTGTTCCTAAGAGAAACAAAGCTGTAATTATTGTGTCTTCAAAGCATCATCCCATTGAAAATGATACCATAAAACATAAGCTAGAAATTATTTGTTGCATTGTAGTAATGAAATCTGGAGATGATTTGCTCGGCATGAAATGTGCCAATTATTTGTCAAACAGACGTACAAGGTGCTGCCCAATGGCAGTCTTTTACACACTTTTAAACATCAGTTGCATGAACAGTTTTGTTCTGTATTTGTGCTACAGAGGAAACCCCATGCTAACTCGTCCTAGAAATGTCAAGGAAATGATACACAAAGTTCTAGGAGACACTCAGCGATCAAGCGAAGGCATACCAAGTGATAGAATGGTCAAAAGGAAGGCGTGTACGAAGTGCCCTGTCACCAAGAAGAGGAAAATGGCATATAAGTGCATCAAATTTGGTCACCCAGTTTGCGTGGAATGCAGCAGAAAGACGTGTGTTGACTGTGCAAAAGAGATGGGATTTAATATTTCAGTTCAATTGATGATCTTTTTTTTTCTGCAGTATTTTATTTATATATTGGGAATATATTGCTGGTATAACAGTGGTGAAAATCATATGAAATCTGACACTGAATGACTGCAAGTACTTGTGATATTTCCTGTTTATTTTATATAATTTAAACAACTAAGTGTTTATATGGGCTGAAAAATATTAAATATGAATTAACTGACTATTTACTTGATTTCTGTCATCGTATGTGAAGTTCAGTTACGCACATTTCAGAGATGTTAAGGGTGAAATAGGAACACAGTGTGCCAGTACATATTGTCAAGGTTTACAAAGTTAATTGCCTCTGATTACCACTTCACAGATAAAAATTAAAATTCATGTGCCTTAATTATGCATTACACATTAGTTGCACAAATATCATAGCAAAAAATCTTGGTATCTGCAGTGGAACTGTGTTGCCTTAGGAGGAAATATCACTCTGTGTCTGTGCCTCATCCTCCTCTTACACTTATTATCTGTAAAGCAGTGTCACTAACTGATGTTACTTCAGCTGCCAAACTTTGCACTAAAACAGGATATTTTGTCCCTTGAGTTACTACCTTCATTGTCTTAGTTGTAGTTACGATTGTTCATCTGAATTACATAGTCCATCTGGAAAATAACTAAACAAATTTGAATTTGGTCCATCTCTCTCTCTCTCTCTACCCCCCCCCCCCCCCCCCCCCCACTGCTGCTACTGCTGCTGCATTCATCAAATACCTATGTTGCCTTCCAAAAATGCAGATACAAAACAGCCTTTCCGATAGTGTCCCGATTTACCATTGTGGTTACAGTACAGTGATCTGAATCTGTGCACTTCATGTGTATGTTAAATATTTAGACATAAAAGGAATAAAATATTTAGATTAACCAGTTTTACTGCAATAGCTACCATATTATGTATAACTTATTGATGTGTAGCTGACCACATGACATCATTTGTGCAATGGAACCGGAACTTGTGTGCATATATTTGGCTTTTAGAGTCATTTAACTGCAAAAGTGAGTTTATTTAGTTTTTGTTATTATTCATGCTTATTCACTTCCATTTCATTCTAAACAGTGATGTATACAATGAATGGTACAAGCCACACACATGAGGGAGAAATATGTGCTATACATCCATGTGGCAAAAGAGTGCTTTGGAACAGAAAAGGTAACTTGTGAGCTATTAGTCAGGTCTTAAGAGGACCACAACAGCTTTGGGAAATAAGCAAAAGCACATTGGTGTCAATAGCAAAATAATGGTGAAATTATAATGAAACTGTCACAGCAAATTGGCATTTCCCAGGTTAAAACTGTCAGAGTAAGAAGTAAATGATAGCTTTGGATGATTATAAGAAAGATAACAATTGTTGTCTTTCTAGGAGAAGGGAACAGTCAACACTTTTAAAGCTTCTTTTGTTACTTCAGGAAGGTTGTATCTTCTCAAAGGCAGTAAATTTTCATTACGCGCAATGCTGAGAAACGTAAACCTTAGTTGACTTCATTTATTAATGGTTCAGAAATATGAGATGGAGAGATAATAGCTGATATTTTTGTGGAATATGGTGGGTGAGACCTTACTAGGGAACCTCCCCATCGCACCCCCCTCAGATTTAGTTATAAATTGACACAGTGGATAGGCCTTGAAAAACTGAACACAGATCAATCGAGAAAACAGGAAGAAGTTGTGTGGACCTATGAAAAAATAAGCAAAATATACAAACTGAGTAGTCCATGTGCAAGATAGGCAACATAAAAGACAATGATAGCTGACGAGCGCCGTGGTCTCGTGGTTAGAGTGAGCAACTACGGAACGAAAGGTCCTTGGTTCGAGTCCTCCCTCGAGTGAAAATTTTACTTTCTTTATTTTCGCAAAGTTACAATCTGTCTGTTCATTCATTGGCGTCTCTGTTCACTGTAATAAGTTTAATGTCTGTGTTTTGCGACCGCACCGCAAAACCGTGCGATTAGTAGACGAAAGGACGTGCCTCTCCAATAGGAACAGAAAACATTTGATCGCAAGGTCATAGGTCAACCGATTCCTCCACAGGAAAACACGTTTGATATATTCTTTACGACACTGGTGACGGCAAGTGCGTCACATGACAGGAATATGTTGCCGACCCACCTAACTTGCACACTTGGAGAATGGGTAAAAAGATACTTCTACCTTACCCGATTTATGTTTTTCTTGTGGATGTGATAATCACTCCAAAAAAAAGTGATGAAAACATAAGAGTTTGTCACATAAACTGCATCAAATGAATGCAACAGTTTCAGAGTCGCACAGTTTTCCCTGTGCTCTGTCAAAACATATGTTTTTTACGTTTTCAAATGTTTCCGTGCGTAGACCGTCAAATTCTGTATATGTCCAAGCAAATCTGAACATGTCCTGGAATTTTGGAGAGCGAAGTTGATTATGTGTGAGTGCCTGAACATTGATAATTATCTGAAAATAAAAAATTAAAATTTTCACCGGAGAGAAGATTTGAACCAAGGACCTGTCGTACCACAGCTGCTCACGCTAACCACGGGACCACGGCGCTCGTAAGCTAACACTATCCTCGATGTTGCCTACCTAGTGCATGGACTACTCAGTTTGTATATTTTGCTTATTTTCTTCATAGTTCCACACAACTTCTTCCTGTTTTCTCGATTGATCTGTGTTCAGTTTTTCAAGGCCTATCCCTGTGCCAACTTATAACTAAATCTGAGGGGGGTGCGATGGGGAGGTTCCCTTGTTGGATAATATTGTGTAGCTTTATCAGACTTGGTTTAACCTTGATCATTCATTACACATACGAAAATTGATTTCATTCATTAGTGGAAGTTGGAAGGTTGGTACACCCAAGGGGAGAATGACAGTCCCTGATGGAAAAAGAAGACAGATAATTATCTATCATGCAGTTACTTCAGACAGTTATATACTAAACTTCCAGTCACTATTGTTTGAAAACGAATGAATAATTACCATTAATCCTTTCATTGTTACGAACATGCTCTCTGTCATCCATGCTGACTGTAGCTTTGTTGTGGCTATGCTACTCGTCAAATGCTGCTACTTGTGCTGAGATGGCTTTCAGGCCTCTATGAAGTAATTATCATCAGATTTTAAGAAAATTATTCGATGAAAGAAATTGATTTTGCACATGTTACAGTCTGATATTTTCACTTGATAAAAGACCAATTTCCTTTTGTTATACATCAGTTACTGTACTCCATCAATATAAGGAAAACATTGCACACAATTTTAAAGAATTTGCAGTGGTAAAAACACGTTAGATAAACTTTGTGTATGCTTGATTTTAGATCATATATTGAGCATATGAAATGCAGATAAGCTATAGAAATTTCAGATTGAGATCGGAGCAATATCAGCTTCCATTCTGAAGTAATTGGTTTTTATATCCATTGGACAGTTGCACAACACACACCCATTTCTGTCCTCACACATTAGGAATTTAGTGGTCATAACTAAAGTCATGTTTCATAAATGTAGTAGAAGACAGATCACTACTTCCTGTCAAAAAAGACATACTAAGTTGTAGACACTTACATAAACCTTTCGGCCACAGCCTTCACCTGTAAAACACACACACACACACACACACACACACACACACACACACACACCAACTCCAGCATCTCGGGCCACAATGCATCTATCACATGGGGTGCAAGCAGCAATCTGGAGGGGGCAGGAAAGGGGGAAGGGATAGTACTGTACAGGTGGCGAGAGAGACGAGCACTGTCTAGTGGAGCATGTAGGAACTAGAATGCCAACAGTCGCAGAATAAGGAGATTGTGTGGCTGGAAGGTGGGAGAAAATGGAGGAGAGGAGCAGGGAAAGACTGGCAGATGTGTTGGCAGAGGACTGCAAATAAACAGGGTGAGATATGAAAATGGGAGGAGATGATAGGACAGGGGTGGAAACCGTTGGGTGGAGGGTGTGTGGACAGTATGTTACTGTAGGTTGAGGCTGAGATTGTTACATGTTGTAAGGATAACTCCCATCCGTGCAGTTCAGAAAAGCTGGCCGTGGAGAGGAGGATCTAGATGGCTCGGGCATTGAAGGAGCCATTGAAATAAAGTGTGTTATTTGTCTGCTGCATGTTGGGCCACAGGGTGGTCTACTTTAGTTTTGGCCACTGTTTGTTGGTGGCCGTTCATTCTGGTGGACATCTGGTTGGTACTCATACCAATATACAGTGAAGTGCCAAAGAAACTGGTATAGGCATGCGTATTCAAATACAGAGCTATGTAAACAGGCAGAATATGATGCTGTGGTCAGCAATGCTTACATAAGATAAGTGTCTTGTGCAGCAATTAGACTGGTTACTGCTGCTGCAATGGCAGGTTATCAAGATTTAAGTGAGTTTAAACATAATGTTATAGTCAGCACACAAGCAATGGGACACAGCATCTTGGAGGTATCGATGAAGTGGAGATTTTCCTGTACGAACATTTCATGAGTGTACCATGAATATCAGAAACCTGATAAAACATAAAATCTCCTAAATTGCTGCATCTGAAAAAGATCCTACAAGAACGGGAGCATCGACGACTGAAGAGAATCGTTCAGCGTGACAGAAGTGCAATCCTTCAGCAGATTGCTGTGGATTTTAATGCTGGGCCCTCAGGAAATGTCAGTGTGCAAACCATTCAACGAAACGTCATCAATATTGGTTTTCAGAGCTGAAGGCCCACTCGTGTACCCTTTGACAACTTCACGACACAAGCTTTATGCTTCGCCTGGGCCGTCAACACCGACATTTTGACTGTTGATGACTGGAAACAAGTCTCATTTCAAATTGTAACGAGCAGATGGGCGTGAACAGGTGTGGAGACAACCTCATGAATCTATGGACCCTGCACAGGTGACTGTTCAAGCTGGTGGAGGCTCTGTAAAGGTGAGAGACGTGTACAGTTGAAGTTAAATGGGACCCTCGATTCATGTAGACACAACTATGACTGGTGACATGTACATAAGCATCCTGTCTGATCACTTGTATTCATTCGTGTCCGTCGTGCATTCCGACAGACTTGGGCGATTCCAGCAGGACAATGTGTCACCCCACCTGTCCAGAATTGCTACAGAGTGGCTCCAGGAACGAAGTTTTAAACACTTCCTCTGGCAACCAAACTCCCCATACATGAACATTATTGAGCATATCTGGGATGCCTTGCAATGTTCTGTTCAGAAGATATCTCCACCCCTCATACTCTTGCTGATTTATGGACAGTTCTGCTGGATTCATGGTGTCAATTCTCTCCAGTATTATTTCAAGACATTAGTCGAATCCATGCTGTGTCCATGCCATGTCCTGTTCCAGCATTTCTGCATGCTCACAGGGCCCCTGCATGATACTAAGGACTTGTACCAGTTCCTGTGGCTTTTCAGTGTAAAAAGCTGTGCTGTGATTGCAGCAGAGCTGATAAATGACGTGGCTGCTTTCACAGGTGGCCCACCTCCTGATGGGGTAGGATAAACATGTGACAGGACTGGAATAGAAAGTGCTGGGTGGGTGGATTGGGCTGATTTTGCACCTGGGTCTTCCACAGGGATATGATCGTTATGTGTGGAGGTTGGGAGGTCAACGAAACACCCTTTTAGGAGGGATGGGAAGTATCTCAGCAAGGATGTCCCTCATTTCAGGGCATGATAGTAGGTAATCAAAGCCTTAGCGATGGATGTGGTTCAGTTTTTCTAGTCCGGGGTGGTGAAGCGGACACTCCTTTGTGGCTGGTTCTTGAGGGCCGTGGAAAGATTGGGGGTGTGAAGAGAAATGGCACAGGAGATCTGTTTGTGGACTAGGTCTGGGGAATAGTACCTGTCTGTGATGGCCCTGGTAAATCCCTCAGCTTACTGAGCCAGGGCCATTCTGTATAAGAGGGATTTTTTTGCTGTGAAAGGGATGACAGCTGCCAAAATGCAGGTACTGTTGGTGGCTGGTGGGTTTAATGTGGACAGGGGTGCAGATGCAGCCATTAGATAGAACGGGGAGGTCAATATCTAGGAAGGTGGCACGCTGCATTGAGGAGGACCACGTGAAGCAGATGGGTGGGAAAGTGTTGGAGGTTGTGAAGGAATGAAGATACAGTGTCTTGGCCCTCAGTCCAGATCATGAAGGTATCATCAATGAGCCAGAATCAGACAAGGGGTTTGGTGCTTGGGAGGCTAGAAAGGTCTCCTATAGATATCGTATAAAAACGTTAGCATATGATGGTACTGTGTGGGTGCCCATGGCTGTGCCTCGGATTTATGTACCTTCTCTTCAAAGGGTGGGTTGGGATAAGTTAGTAAGGTGAATGAGGTAGTGAGTTTGGAATCTGAAGATGCTGGAAAAAGTAGTGTTCAATAATGGTAATACAGTGGGCATGAAAGAAGGTGCATAGGGAGGTGGTGTCAACAGTGAGAAGTAAGGATTCAGGAGGTAAAGGGGTGGTGATGGTGGAGGGTCTGTGTCTTTGACGTGGAAGGCTAGATTATGGGCAATCGGTTGAAGGTGTTGGTCAATGAGGGCTGAAATTCTTTCAGTGGGGGCACAATAATCAGCCATAATAGGACGTCCAGGATTGTTGGGGTTGTGGATTTTGGGGAGTGTGTAGAAGGTGTGCGGATGTCATAGGGTGAGGACGGAAATGGGTTCAGGGGAGATTTTCTGGGAATTGGCTATGGTCTTAAGCAGGGATTGGAGATTGGGTTGGATTTCTGGGATGGGATCACACTTGCAGAGTTTATAGATGGAGTAGTTAGATAATTGGTGGAGACCTTCCGCCAATTAATCACTGTGATTCATGACAACAGTGGTGGAAACTTTGTCTGCAGGTTGAATGGTCAGGTCAGGATTTGTTTTGAGGTTGTGTATGGCTGTTCTTTCTTCCACTGAAGGATGGTGAAGGCTAAGTTGGAAGCAAGGAATAAGGAATTCCTCGAAGGTGACTGGTGGGGGTTAAGTGGGAGGGGGGGGGGGGGTAGTGTGAGGATCACAGTTCTATGGTGGTATGAACTGGAAGATGCAGGGTTCAGTGTTGGAATTAAGGTGGCACAACAGGCAGCTGAACATAACACACTTTATTTGAATGGCTGCTTCACTGCGCGAGCCATCTGGATCCTCCCCTCCACTACCAGCTTTTCTGAACTGGATAGATGGGGAGTTATCCTTACAACAAATTCTCTGCTCCTGTAAGTATCCCACCCTCAAACTACAGTAACATACTTTTCGCACAACTTCCATCCAACAGTTTCCACCCCTGTCTTATCATCTCTCACCCTGTTTATTTCCAGTCCTCTGCCAATGCAACTGCCAGTCTTTCCCTGTTCCTCTCCTTCTTTGGTCCATTTTTCCCCACTTCGCTGCCCCACAACCTCCTGACACTACGCGTGTTGGCATTCCAGTCCCTGCACACTCTATCAGACAGCGTTTGTCTCTCTCCCCACCCATGTTCTACTATCCCTTTCCCTTTCCAACCGCCCCCAGATTGCGGCTTGCATCTCATGCGACAGTTGCATTCTGGCCCTAGATGGAGTTGACAGACGTGTGCGTGAGGCGTGCTTGCTTTTATTGGTTCCAGTTTCGCCAAAAACGGATGTTATCTTTCGAGGCCCTTAATCATTACACTAGTTCAGAAGGCTCCATTTGACTTTTGTTTCAAAATTGTTTGAAGGTTATCTGATAAGAGCTTTGAAGGTAGCAATTATCATCACACCTGTGCATTAAAGCATTACTCTTTTTACTACAGGAACTTTTCTCCAGTTTACGAAAATTGATAGAAAATGCTAGAAATATTGAAAGAAGACACCAAGAATTTCTTACAGAAGAAAATGATGAGTCGGAAACAGATGAAGATTTTAAGCAAATCCAGCAAAATACAGAGAAAGCTAGTCTTATGGTATCATCTGCTTTGGAAACAGAAGAAAGACGGTGCCGCGATTTTCATACTAGCATAGAGGTGCATGGCGAAGAAACTTCGGAAATGGTAAAAGGATTTCTTGAAAGGGTGAGTATGGAAAATGAAAATGAGTGTTCAATTTCTAGTGCAGTAACTGAACTGAATATGCTAAGTAATTATTATAGAACAAAGAGCAAAAGAATTGCCCTCAGAAGTGGGAATTGAGGTCTCAGTAGATATTGTTCAGGTACATCTTTAATAGTTTTACTCCCAAAAATTGTAATCTCTTGACAGCAGTGCCATAAAGAATAAAGTGATACCAGGATATAAACTGATTTACTGTAGAACAATGCACATAAACACTTGATGAGCCAAAACATTATGACCACCTGCTTAATAGCTTATTTGTCTGTCTTTGGAATGAAATACATCACTGATACTGCATATCAGGGACCTGTTAGTTTGTTCGTAAATTTGTGGAGGTATGTGGCATTAGATGTTTATGCACAGGCCACGTAATTCGCATAAATAATGGGCTGTTGATTTGTAGATGTGGTGATGGTACCTGAACTTGACCCAGGCGGGTTCCATAGTATTTACGTCAGGCAAATTTGATTGCCGAGACGTGAGTTCCCTATAATGCCGCTCAAACCACTGCAGCATTGTTCTGGCTCAGAGATATGAACAATTATACTGCTGAATGATGACATTGCTGTCAGGGAACACATTGAGCATGAAAGAAAGCAGGTGGTTTGCGTCTATGTGCGTGTCTTCCACTACTGCGTCCATGACGCGCTGCACGTTTCGAACTGCCGTTCATCTCAGTGATGGTATAAGTGGAGGCAATCATCAACCTAGTTTCAGCAAAAATGTGATTCAACCAAAGAGCCAACACGTTTCCATTTATCGATGATTGAATCTCGATGGCTCTGTGCCCACTGCAGTTGTAATTAATGATGTTTTGGGTCAACGTGTGAACATACAGGGGTGGTCTGCTGCAGAGTTGTTCAACAATGTACGATGAACTGTGTGCTCCAAAATATTTGCGTATGCACCAGCATTGTACTCTTTCAGCAGAGTGGCCACAGATCACATTCTCTCCTACTTTATAGATCTCACAAGCTTCCGAACCCCACAGTCAGTGTGAAGAGTCGTGGACGTCCAACCATTTAGTGCCTATTGATAGTTTCACTGCTCTTCTACCTCTTCCATAGAGGCCCAAGACAGTGGCTCTTCTTCTTTGTTTTAACTTACTCGCTCCCATGCTCTGCGTAATAATAATCTGCCTATTGTCAGAGTCGCTTATCTCAATGTATTTCCCCATTTGTAGCCCATATCTTTACTCAGGTGCTCATCTGTTTGTGTCTGCTCTGCATATATTTGTTACCATGTCATAGGCCTGCAGTGCCACAAGGCAGTATCCAACATCACAGTGGGCAGTGGTCATAATGTTTTGGATTATCATTGTAGATCACCATTGTCACAGGAATTTGATATTATGGAACACTTCACAGGAAATTGATATTTTTAAACATAAAGAAATTAATGTGTTAAATTTGTAGAAGGGGGTGATGAGAATGGAAACTAAGGTCCTAAACATAATATTTCTTCTTTCTTTTCTGTCATTTTAGTATACTGTTGTTCCTGAAATATATGAGATACAGAAATTGACTCCCATTAAGAAATTTGAGAGATTATTTACAATTGCATAATATTGTCCTAAATGATAATTTGAAGTATGGATGTTAAATAGTCATCAATATTTACAGAATGTCGATCTTGACACTGGAGCATTTGAAACATAATTACATCAGTGTTGATGACAAAATATCGACCTTCAGTGTTGGTGTAAAACCAATCTACTTGTTACCACTGTCAATGTATTCTTGTCAGTAGGGCTTGCAGGGTGAGCTGAGCAGGAATACCACGTGTTACACAAAGTCAGTTCAAGTAACTGCAGTGTAATCTTTATGTGCTTGTGTTTAGAGATTTCTGCACAAAAAGCTTCCCTGTTTCGACCTATAGTGCATTTGTGGTTAATGTAGATAGTGACTCTTATTTCTGTATTACTTATGATCAGTAATGCCATTTTTATAAATTACAGTGTGCTTATGTATAGGTGGAGTTGACAATGTTATGGGATCCAGGGTCCAACTGTGAACTCTCTGTTACGAAATAATATTATAATCATGTATTTTTATAATCTGTAATTATTCGTGATAATTGTTTGATAGTCATTTGACAGTAGTCATCCTTAGGTGCTGTATAATAACAGATTTTCTTCTTTGGGAGTCCAAGATGGTGTGTTTATTGCATAGATATTATTTAGTTATAAAAATTTCGTATGTGTGTTATCTATGATTTCATGTTTATCCATTCTAGTTGTCAAATATTTCAATAAAATTTTTAGGTAGGAGTTGTATTGCAGGTCAGTTTGTTCAATAAGTCATTCGGGAAATTTCTTATGTGTGTGTTTATATCTACAATTCTTCCAAAATAGTCATAGCGCATCCCTTAGATATTTTGTGTTAAATTTATGTATATTTTCAGTATGTCGAGTAATAAAATAATTTCTGGATTACTACAGGTACTATCTACAACTTGGAGAAGATATTTTGTTAAGATATTTAGCATTTGTTATTTATAAGTCTCACTTCTGTCATCAGCAATGTGCGGAACAATGCATGACGTGTCATGGCTGGACTATGTGAGGAACCTGTAACATCCACCACATTAATACTACTAATTGAGAAGATGTAATTATTGATAACTTATATAATCACTATCAGAGTCTTACGAAATTGTGATAATAGTAATTATATTTTGAAAAATATTAGTTTTATGACTGAAACAGAATCGAATTGTTCAGTTTTTACTCCTCAGAAAATTTCATTTTATGCCTCAGGTGGTAATTACCCTCAGGTTGAGAACCACTGACCTAGACTTGCGTAAAAATATAATTTATAAAAATGACTTAATTGTTCATAAGTAAGAAGCTTGTTGTGCAGAAGTCTCTAAATACAAGCAAGTAAAGAGTGCAGCTACTTCTTAAACTGAAAAGAAATAATGTGTGGAAGAAGGCAGTGCATAATATGCGTTGCTCACATTGGTACAACCCCCCCCCCTCTCCCTCACACACACACACACACACACACACACACACACACACACACACACACACACAAATAAAATAAAATGAAGTAAATAAGCTATCCAAAAGTCTGACTTGAGTTGGTAAATACTGTGTAAATAATTGTAATGTAGTGTAAACAAAGTTTAATAGCAAGTGATGAGCTAAGGAAAGAGATTTCAAACTAATATGAGCAGTATCCAGTAGATTTAATGCAAAGTTTTGTGCAGCCATATCCAGTTATTGCCATGCTAGTGCACCACTTGCACTGTCAGTTACCGATATTTTAGATCGTTGTGATATTCTTTGGTCTATAGAATTGGCTACACTGGTAATTTGCGTAGAAAAGTATGTTGCAAGTAGTGAATTTATCTCAAAACCAGTATGTTGAACATAAAAACATCTGGTATACAATCAATACTGACTGTTGAAGGGAATGTAAAGAATAATATAATAACAGAAGCCAAAAAACACTTACTACCAGCTGAACATCTTAATACATTAACCATATCAACATTGCTGGCACCTGTATTCAAGAACATAAATTTTCAAGATGAAGGCAATCAAAACCACCAAAGATTTGCTTGCTGCTGTTGAAATGATTGGCTCTAAAGATGGGCAAAACATGCATACATACAAAAAACCACAAGAAAAGAATAATTTGCAAAAAGTGAACTGGAACTACTGTAACACTCCAGTTATTATCTGCAAAATAACCCTAAAGTTGCTCAACAAGATCTGTTAGAAGTATGGAATCATATCATCAGTACTACCTATCAAAAAAAGAAAAAAAAAGTGCTGAAGGGCTGTGTAACCACAATGTCAGTTTTCTAAAAGACTGTTGTCAGAAGTAGGATATTGTTCTCTGTCAATAATGCAGTGGATTGAAGAAGAAACTCCCCAAAAATCGTATTTCTAGTACAAAAGGTTGTGGTTTATGTAAAATTATTTATTTCTCTATTTATTGACTGATAAATATGCTATTAGGTGTATTTACATGTTGCTTTTCACACCATTCAATAATTAGCATCAATGTCTCAGGGTTAAAGCTTAGCCAATATCCCAGATCCATAGTTTCAAGCAAGGAATAGCAGCTTCCACTGTGTACAAATTTTTCAAACTTCAGTCCCTGCTTTGCCAGCATATTTATCTTGACTCATCCCCATGAATTCCATCTGTGCACAAAGCAACACATTCCCATTCATTTATCCTTAAAAAATGCAGTTTGTGCCAATTCTTTTTAACCTGGGTATTAAGAAGTTACTGATTAAAGAAATGAATTAATAATAAAAATAATTTAAGCCCAGAAATTCATAGAGGAATGATTTATTAAATGCATTTTTATACACGAAGATGATGTAACTTACCAAACGAAAGCGCTGGCATGTTGATGGACACACGAACAAATACAAACATACACACAAAATTCAAGCTTTTGCAACCAACGGTTGCTTCATCAGGAAAGAGGGAAGGAGAGGGAAAGACGAAAGGATGTGGGTTTTAAGGGAGAGGGTAAGGAGTCATTCCAATCCCAGGAGTGGAAAGACTTACCTTAGGGGAAAAAAAGGACAGGTATGTGTGTGTATATATATATATATATATATATATATATATATATATATATATATATATATATATATATATCCGCACATACACAGACACAAGCAGACATTTGTAAAGGCAAAGAGTTTTGCCTTTACAAATGTCTGCTTGTGTCTGTGTATGTGAGGATGGATGTGTGTGTGTGCCCGAGTGTATACCTGTCTTTTTTTCCCCCCTAAGGTAAGTCTTTCCGCTCCCTGGATTGGAATGACTCCTTACCCTCTCACTTAAAACCCACATCCTTTCGTCTTTCCCTCTCCTTCCCTCTTTCCTGATGAAGCAACCGTTGGTTGCGAAAGCTTGAATTTTGTGTGTATGTTTGTATTTGTTCGTGTGTCCATCAACATGCCAGCGCTTTCGTTTGGTAAGTTACATCATCTTTGTTTTTAGATATATTTTTCCCACATGGAATGTTTCCCTCTATTATATTCATTTTTATACACGGTTAGTTAGTGATGTCGACTGCTGTTGACCTGTGTGTCAACTAATCAGCTGATGTAATTATACCCCCCAACACCCCTCCCAAAAAAAAAAAAAGTCTGCTTTTCTCCCAAGCAGATGACTTCCTGCCTTTGTTACAAAAGTAGAGGAGCCCACTGATACTATTCTGGCTAGTACGGTGACACATCTACATAAATGGATACCCTGTATTTATACCTTTCTCGTGAAGTGTATTTTGCCATTTTCTTGGATACAACTGTGACTGAAATTCAATTTAAGTTAACATTCAGTACAAATATTATTTTAATGACAAATTAAGGGCAGAATAAGTAAAATCAGTGTAGTTTAGGTTGTAATTTGTCAGTTGACGTGGAAGACATTGTTACAGTGTTGAAGCACTCTAACAAATATGTATTAAAAGGCCACTTGCTGATTCACGGTTGGGTCCTGGTACTCAGTTCCTACGTGTAAAAAGTTTTTATTTTAGCCAGGACCAGCGGTCATTTGTGTAACCCCTCTGTGTTACTGTACATTAAGCAAAGTTTGAACAACAAACCAGAACCGGCACCCAGGCAAATTGTGTGAATTGTTTAATGCCTTTTGCAAAAGTTTTTAATTGAGCTGAAATCAATTGCACCATTTGAATGTGCGCTGTTCAGATTTTATTTACAAAAAGAGTTGCCCTTCAGTTACTCCGGATTGGAGAGAGACTGGTGATTCAAATTTGGTCCACCATTGTATCAGTCCTTGGTCCAAGGTGAGTTTTAACTGTTAAAAAATCTTAATTCATTTGGATTTTACATGCATAAAACATGTTTTTCCGGGAGGTTTTTGGACCGCGCCACTTGTGTACTTCAAGTTGTTGCGACACTGTTCAAACAATATAGGAAGGTAAATAAAATGGTAAAGTAAAAATGAACTTTTTTGTCCTATAATCCTTATCCGTTCTTCAGATACAATAATTTAAAGTTCACTAAATGTAGCACATAAAATTCATTCTTATGTGAATTGAATGTGCGGAAATGGCTTAAAGTGAATCAAATTAAAAGAAGGATTCTTACAATGAAATTGGAAAGCCACTTAAAGTCTAGCTTCATTTGGTTTTTACATGCAAAATACATGTGCTACCTGTGTGTTTCAAACTTACACGAATCTGCTCGAATTTTGTAAGGTGGTAGAAAAACTTGTAATTATTGGTCATCGTGTTGTTTTGTGAAAGATTGTTTCTTTGCCATGATATAGCAGTCTAGAAGTTGATTATCATTTCATTGTTTATACATTGAAGATTCTATGAACCAGTGGCTTAAACCCATGTTAAATGTGTGTAAGAACAAACAGAGAGAAATCGATGTGCTTCTGGAGAGTGGGATGCATCTTCAATATGAAATATCCTAGAATGAGGGTGCATGCATCCTAAAGAGTGTGTCAAATTGCATGACATGACAAACGCCATGTTGGATGACACGATGTCATGTATGATGTTATTGGCATAATCCGTATCACTTCAGGCACGTTGGGTTTACCTTCATAGCCTCAGATGTTATTGAATTTAGCATTTGTTAAAATTCAGGAGTAAATAAGAAACCTTTTTCCCACAAATAATAATAATAATAATAATAGTAGTTGTAGTAGTAGTAGTAGTAGTAGTAGTAGTAGTAGTAATCCTGCCCCAAGATACTGGCCTCCAAAGATAAATGCTTTATGAGTACAATGGTATCCTCTGTTTGGACATATGTCAGAGCTCTCTTACTGCCACCTTTTGAATTTTTTAGTAATATACAGTAGTTTTTTAAATCCAGAAAAGTAACATTTTTTTGTTGATTAGATTAGTACTATGTAGTACTATATTCGCTGTAAAGGAGATCTTCTACTTTCGTGTTGGATAGGTTTTATTTTAAAAATTATTATTATTATTATTATTAAATTTATTTATTTATTTTTTTTTTTTTTTTTTTTACTTCGAGGGATAAAGTATGTCTCCACTGAAGTTTTTTCTTACTAATTTCTTTGTTGCAGTTATTTCTTATACTTTGCTGTAGTTTCTCGTCAGTTTCCTTGTCATGGTTGTTCATTGCAGGTTTCTGTATTGTAGTTGTTCAGTGCTAATTTGTTTACCGAAGAGGCTTCCAAGAAGTCTGATACCGTCCAGTGAGATCCATGTTTCCGCGATGAATTTGCCACTAGATAAAAGTGCAGTGTGTTTTGTGAAAAGGACTGTTTTAAATGTCTTCTGACAGGAGACACAGGAAAGTGCAGAGAAATTAATAAAGCTATGGATGAATACACTACAGCAAACTGACCACACTATTCACAGTAGAAAGTCCATCTTCAGAAGAAAATGAACCAAAGCACTGTTGCACCTCTTGCCAGGAATTTTTCACAAATATCAATTCAGCTGTTGAATATTGTGCATCCAACAGTGAAAATGTGCAAGTTCTAACTAATATTCCAGAGACATTTTTCAAAGAAAACAATTTTGAACCACATTCCACCAGTATCTAAAGTACATGGTAGACAATTCAAGAAATGCGAGGTATGTAAAAGGAGTATTTGGAAGACCAGATCCCTATTATGGTCATCCTGTGGAAGCAGCTCAAGTTCAAATAGTGTGGTCATTTTATCTGGAAGGTAAATGGGACTGTTATCGGCAAAGCGCTGACGAAAAATACACTGTAACTGTAACACTTGAAGGTAAAAAAGTTGTGAAAGTGAAGAGGTACATAACTTGCAGTATTAAAGAAACTTTTTCAATTTATAAGAGCACCTATACAACTTCACACGTTGGAAGATCAAAATTTTATGCACTATGACCTAAGTAGGTAGTTCCACATCTACATAGAGATGTCTGTTTATGTGTGTACTGTGTGAATTTGAACTTTGTGTAGTAACTTTGCAGAACTTACTGGAGCACGTTACATATGACACCATGGTTGGACATGTGAAGTCGTAAGTAGTCTGTAACGTAAAGTAAGATACTTAGTTATTTCAAGAATGTGGTCACTCCCCTGGAAAGGCAGGACTGTCTTTACAGACGTAGCCGATAACTGTGCAGAAATTACATATGTGACATTGGAGGAAAATAAAGTAATTAAGAAAACTGTTGCCTTTGACAGTTTCATTCATGAACTTGGTAAATGGTCAGTGAAAGCAGTAATACACCAGCATCTGAAGAAATTGCAACAATAACACATTGCAGAAGTGAAAGGGTGTGTACAGGCTGAAGAACTACATTTAGTGCTTCACTGGTCCATAATTCTACCATGAGAAGTACAAGGGTATCATTGGAGTAATGACCAAGTTTCAATTTTTACAGGACTGACATTTTTCAAAACAAAACCAAAAGTGTTGCAGTTATAAGTGATGACACAGGACATGACTCAGCACATGCTTTGCTAGCAATGCGCAATATTCTTTAACTGCAAACAGGGGAGAGATGATCATCATTATTTCTGATCATGCTCCTAGTCATTTTAAAAATCGTTACCAGCTATTTGGATTGAGTAAGTCACTTGTGCCAGCTGACTGGGTATACAGTGGTAGTGGCCATGGGAAGAGGCCTTGTGATGGTGTACGAGGCCTGCTGAAGCACCATGTTACAAAACATAATCTTTCCAGACCAAATACAGCTGGGATTCAGAATGCTGAGGATTTTACTAGAGTTGTGAAATCTTACACATCCTCAGCTCTCCTTCTTTTGTCCAAAGAGGAAATCAAAGAATTCCATGAGCAGAAAAAGACGAATGGTCCAAACAAACTACTCCTGTGAAAGGAACTCAGAAGACTACATTTTTGGACTTAAAGTGTAGGCAGATTCATATTGCATGCACTTTAGAGTGCAAGAAAGAAGAAATTTAGTTCGTTCGGCCAACACCTGAGAAACAGCAGGATAATGTTCAGATTCTCAACCTGAGAAGATGGATGTTTGTGGCATGTGTGTATTACTGTGACTAGTGGATTGCAGAGACTATAGGCACCCATTATGAGTTAAACGAAATTGAATTGAACTTTATGCTACCAAATGGACTAGCTGCTGGATATAGGTTTCCAGGTGATGGACAAAAACAATGCCATCAGTGCTCAGTTCCTGTTCACAATATTATGAAGATTGACGATTGTAAGTGCTCAAGTTCCTATTGGTTCAACAGGAAGGCATCTCACTATATCAAAGGAAGATACTGAAGCAGTGGAACACATTTTTAGGTCATTGGCTGGCTAATTTCAGTACGAAACAGTGTGCACAGAAGTTGTATAAATTGAAGCCTTTGTCTTTGGACCTTTCACATACATTTTGGAACTATTTAAAATGCTTTAAAAAGGAGTCTCTTACTTATCTTTCAAAACTAAAATTATGTTAAATAAGGCTAGGTTTTGATTTTTATGAGCCTGTTATGTGATAATGTGGTAATTAAACAGGTTTTATGTATGGCAAAAAAATTTCCATTGTTTATAAAATGTGTTCAAAAAAAATCCACAAATTATAAAAAAAGTTCTGAACTCTATAGTAAAAGAACTTTGATAGATAAGGCCAAATGGAGGATTTCTTTATAACCATAAAGCCATTATCTGTCGCATAAAAAAACCAACAGCCTTAAACACATCATACCCCAACTTACATATATCTGGTCCTTTTCCAAGTCATTAAAAATCATATTCAAACCTCAGTCTGTATGAAACCAGCTATTAAGCAAAAAGTACCTCAGTATTGACAGATCTCACAACTTTATGAAATTCTACCTGGCCTACAACTTAGGTGTCAGTGCTAAACTGATCTGCCCTACCATTGAAACCCCCAGTACCACAATTTGTAAACTCAAAACTGGTTTCCCCCATTTCTATCTAGTTACATCCTGGGACTTTTTCAAGCTAAGCCCTAAAGTAAGACAATATCTTCCGAATATCATTCCCACACTGCCCACTGTGTTACCCTGTTAAACTCTATAACAAGACTTATTTTTATTTACAAGTATCAAAATATTCATGCTGCTGCAAGACACAGAATTTTTTTTAGTGTTGGGTCCTAAAGCTGGAACCATTCTGTAGTTGTAATCCTCCTCATGGCAGATACATTCATAACAAAATCTTGACCCAATTGTTGCTTCTCTGAGGAACATCCCATCTGTTTCAATATTGTAGTCATTTCTTCAGAATCGTCCCCATCCTGTGGACATCATTGTTGATATACATTTCTATGGTCCATTCTGTGTTTGTCAAGTGTAGGTGCTCTTGGGTTTTGTAGCGGCTGATAATTTATCCTTGATTAGTTTTTCTGTAGTCCATTAAATTTCGGCCGCGTATCGTCTAGCCATCCTCAGAGTGAGTCAAAAGTCTGACAAGATGCCAAGCGCGGCCTCAGATGCTCCACCACAGCGGTACTGCGCATGCAGGTCACAGGTGCTGGTCGGCGGCAGAGAAATACGTTTACACATGTGCTGCCTGTGGCGAAGGTGTACAGACATTAGATTCACTTATCGATGTATGATCATGACGACTTCTCTGCAATTTAATCTCTATAGCTTCCTTGAAGACAAATTCCCAAAAAAAAAAAAAAAAAAAAAAAAAAAAAAAAAAAGTGGATGCTAAAATCTTCACATCACTGTAATTCATGGAATGCCCTGTATCAATACAGTGTTTGGCCACAGCTGATTTGTCTGGCTGTAATAACAATGTGTATCTTCGATGCTCAACACACCTCTCATGAACGGTGCGTGTTGTTTGACCTATGTACGCCTTCTCACAATTTCTGCGAGTAATCTGATACACACCAGCTTTACGAAGCTCTAAATCGTCCTTCCTAGAGCCGAGTAAAGCTGCAATCTTCGTGGGGGGCCGGAAGATCACCTTAACACAGTGTTTATCAAGAATACGGCCTATCTTCGAGGGAAGAGCACCCACATAGGGCAAAACCGCACTAGATCTGAAGGCATTACTATCTTCTTCCCCATCACATACATGCATTTTAGGTTTTGCATCGAATGCTCTACGAATTTGCTCTGGAGAAAATCCATTTGATTTAAAAATGCTCTTGAGATGTGTGAGCTCTTCTTGCAAATTGTCTTTATCGGGTATACAGTGCACCCGATGCACTAAGGTCTTAAGGACACCTATGGTCTATGAAGGGTGATGGCATCTACTGGCATGAAGATATGTGTTGGTTTCCGATATACAGCATGTCTTATAAATTAGCTACCAGAGGGGAGAGGGGACTTCCCATGGCAACACCATAATTCAGCTGCTACCTTCAAATGCAGATGATATAGGTGTTCAGATACAATGTCAAACTTCCAACTAGTAAAATGAATTCGTTCTCTGACAATACAGAACCAGCCCTATGTAAAATTTTATTTACTGCAGCATTCTTAACAAAGTGAACCAACCTTGCAAATTTTGGGACAACTCCATGGTCATGGCACTTCAGTAAGAAACTCAAGGAGCTCAATAGTCTTGCTCTCTTGTGTCGTAATATGTCCAAACTATGGAACCATGAAACCATCTCCTCCTCGAAGAGGTACTTGATGTGCATTTTCAACTTCTCGCGGCGTAATGAATAGTCCATTAAATTTCGGGCATGCAGCCACGCAAATAAAATTTCCTCCACTGATATTTCAGCTGCGTATCGTCCGGCCATCTTCAGAGTGAGTCACAGGACTGACGACTTTTTCTGTAATTTGCTTTTTTATTTGTTGTTCAGTTTTCTTATTGTTTGTGCATTGTACCCATGCTCTCTAGCTATCTGATTCATTGTGTACATTTCATGTGTATAGTTGAGTTTGTCCTATGGAGTGTAGCATGTATGTGAAACTTTGTGCACTTCTGTGAGTGGACTGGCTGTTAACAGTTGTACTCACGGCTGTATGTATAGTTTGTATTGTGTTTACTGTTGATTGTGTCTATGGTGATGTACAGGAAATTTAATTTCACGATTGCTTTTGTCTTAACGGTGAATTCTATTTTAGGATGGACTGCATTTGTCCCTGGGTAGTTGTTTTATTCATGTCTGTTTCTTCTACCCTGTAAATCTCATCCAGTGTGTGCTCTGCCACGGCCAATTTCTCCACCTCCCCTAACCTGCAATGTCGCTTATGTTCTTTGATCCTGGTGTTGATCATCCAGTCATTCCGACATAAGGTTTTCCACATGAGGATGACATGTGGTGTAACAGAGCCAAAACACTCAGCAAAGTGACAAATCAGCAAAATAAATATCAAGCTCGGCCTTTCTGCCATAAATTCCCAGAGTGACAGACAGAATTGGCCGCATATTGTGCAAACGTGGGTTAAAGACTATTGTCAAACAAAAAAAGAAGATCAAAAAGTGTCTTAGATCGGCAAATGAGAAAAGACCCACTTGCAGTGTCAGGAATATACCACATACCATGCACATGTGAAAAGTTTGTCAAATGACTGGATGATCAATCAACACCAGGATCACAGAACATAAGGAACATTGCAGATTGGAGCAGGTGGAGAAATAGGCCGTGGCAGAGCACGCATTGCAGGAGACTAGACTACGTAGTAAAATTTTCCAACACTGAAGTTTTGGCTGGAGAGGAGAACTATCACACACACTTGTTCAGAGAACCTATAGAAATACAAAAACATGGGAATAGCTTCATCAAGAAAGAAGAAAGCTTCAAGGTAAATGGATCCTGGCTTCCTGTGCTGCAATGAACGACCGTAGCAAGAGGAGAACCACACCGGAAATGACTGCATAGAAGCCTTTGGACATCGGCACACCAGGTACATACAGTCTGTGGCCGCGAGCTCGGCTCACGTCCACCACCAGCAATGGAGTGTGAAACTTTGACAATGCTAGCCACTCGTGCTGGCGAACGTCAGAAAAATCATCAGACGAATGTCAGCTGAAGAACCAGAGACAGAAGCCAATAGGCAGTTCGTTAGCAAGTGACCTCGAAAGGCTTAACAATTTTATAATTATATGTCAGTCAAATTGACTCCCCCTGTGACGGGCTTATGGCCCAACTGCAGTGAGCATTGAGCTTGTCTGGGGGGGAGGGGGCGGGGTGGGAATGGGAGTACAGAAGAGGTGTGAGGTGTGGTGCAGGGAAGGGGAGGGATAGCAGTGTAGTGGTGGAGGAAGAGAGACCAGCGTTTGTGTGTGTGTGTGTGTGTGTGTGTGTGTGTGTGTGTGTGTGTGTGTGTGTGTGTGTGTGTGTGTGTGTGTGTGTGTGTGTGTGTTTGGGGAGGGGGGTCTTCATTTCTGCATATGAAGTGTTGCAGTCTTTTTTAAACATGCCTGCCTGCCAGTTACTAAATGCTTCCCTTATGTGGTGAGTATTGATCTATCTTGTTTCATAATGTTGCATTGCAGTCCGTATTTTCCAATGCTTACAGATTTTCCAATGGTTACCAAGCAAGGTGGCGCAGTGGTTAGCACACTGGACTTTCATTTGGAAAGCTGACAGTTCAAACCCGCATCCGGCCATCCTGATTTAGATTTTCTGTGATTTCCCTAAATCACTTCAGGCAAATGCCAGGATGGGTCCTGACTTGCTTCCGCATTCTTCCCTAATCCCATGAGACTGATAACCTCGCTGTTTGGTTCCCTCCCATGAATCAACCAATTTTCCAGTATATCTGAACAGATTTGTGGTGCTGTAGTTTTATCTCCGCTAAGGGCTTTTTTTTTTATTTTATTTAAAAAAAAGGTCTGTCACTTCTAATTGCATTTCCAGAAGTACATTATTGGGTGTAACCGAAAATGGGGTGCTAAATAATTTTAATCATTTTCTTATTTACACAGACCCTGAAATATTGTCTCAAAAATCTGACAAATTTGCATATTTCACTGACAAACCAATTGTAGTAATGTAATAATGTTTATCAGAATAATAGTAAAAGTGGTGTGCAGTGAAGTATCCTTGAATCTTGTCTATATGTTTTATTGAGTTGTTGCTGAGGTTACCGATGTGTTCTTAGTAACTAAAAAGTACATTCAATTAAGTAGTGTCTTATGTACAGATCTGTGTGTACTGTGCAAACTACATATCATGCAACAATTTAAAATGGTTAACAAGAATTCTCTTACTTGATAATATCATTGCTTTTTGCATAAGTAGCAAATGTTGTTGTTGTGGTCTTCAGTCCAGAGACTGGTTTGATGCAGCTCTTCATGCTACTCTATCCTGTGCAAGCTTCTTCATCTCCCAGTACCTACTGCTACCTACATCCTTCTGAATCTGCTTAGTGTATTCATCTCTTGGTCTCTCTCTACGATTTTTACCCTCCACGCTGCGCTCCAGTACTAAATTGGTGATCCCTTGATGCCTCAGAACATGTCCTACCAACCGATCCCTTCTTCTGGTCAAGTTGTGCCACAACTTCTCTTCTCCCCAATCCTATTCAATACTTCCTCATTAGTTATGTGATCTACCCATCTAATCTTCAGCATTCTTCTGTAGCACCACATTTCGAAAGCTTCTATTCTCTTCTTGTCCAAACTATTTATCGTCCATGTTTCACTTCCATACATGGCTACACTCCATACAAATACTTTCAGAAATGACTTCCTGACACTTAAATCTATACTCGATGTTAACAAATTTCTCTTCTTGAGAAACGCTTTCCTTGCCATTGCCAGTCTACATTTTATATCCTCTCTACTTCGACCATCCTCAGTTATTTTGCTCCCCAAATAGCAAAACTCCTTTACTACTTTAAGTGTCTCATTTCCTAATCTAATTCCCTTATACATAATGTTAGTATTTGTTTAATATTTATCTTAAAATTAAATTGTTTTCTTTTTTCAGATTTCTATTGTTAAAAGTGGGCTTGAAGAATGTAATGGTGAACTGGAAACTGTTGTAAGGAAAGCAGTTTCAGATACAGAAGGAGCATGGTCAAAACAATACAGTTTCATTGAGCAACAACTTCGTCATATATCAGAAAATATTAGAGAAGCTGAGAAACAGCATCAAGATCATACTCAAGTAAGTTAGTAACAAGTAATAAAACCTAATCTGTTGGTTGGCAATTGTTTTCATCCTGCATTTGTTATTGAAAGCTAATACTGTGACAGTTGTGTACTTTCAGAACAATGTAAAACGTCATTGACACAAAGTTACTCCAGTTTTCCTTCTCACCTCAGTCTGGAGTATTTTCATCCCTTTGCTTGTAAATAAACAATTATAATATTTATTTATTTATTTAAAGTTATACATTAGCTTTTTACACAACATCAGCTATCCAGATTTAGTGGCTATACTGCAACCTTATTACGCATGTTTTATTATTTATTTATTTATTTATTTATTGGTCTTCAACCTTCATAATAATGAAATACTTCAGGCTCATTCAGATCATGATGATGTCTCAGGAGTCCTATTATCAGGCCTTTCAATGCTCAGCGAAGAAAGTAACAGTAAAAAATACTCAACAATGTACAGAGGGAGGTGGCAAAACCTGAATAAGTACACCTCTATCTCCTAGATCTAAATCTACATCTGTACTCCGCAAACCACCATAAGGTGCATGGCAGAGGATACACTCCAGTGTACATGGAGCATGGGAAGAAAGAGTCTGAATAACTCTGTGTGTGCAGTAATTACACTAATCTTAACATCTCGATTCCTATGTGAGTGACATATGGGGGATTGTCGTATATTCCTAGAATAATCATTTAAAGCTGGTTTTAGAAACTTCGTTATTAGACTTTCTTGAGATAGCTTATGACTATCTTCAAGAGTCTTTCAATACCTTCAGTATCTCTGTTACACTCTTCCACAGATCAGACAAACCTCTGACCACTTGTGCTACCTTTCTCAGTATATGTCATTGTTCCTTGTCAGTCCTATCTAGTACGGGTCCCACACACTAGAGTAACATTCTAGAACTGGTTGCACGAGTGATTTGTAAGCAATCTTCTTTGTAGACTGATTGCACTTCCCCAGTATTCTACCGATAAACAAAATTCTACCACTTGCTTTACCCATGACTGAACCTGTGTGATCATTCCATTTCATATCCCTACGAAGTGTTACACATGGCTTTTTGTATGAGTTGACAGGTTCCAACAGTGACTCATTGATATTATAGTCATAGGATACTACATTTTACGATTTTGTGAAGTGCACAATTTTACATTTCTGAACATTTAAAGCAAGCTGACATTCTCTGCACCACTTTGAAATCTTATCAAGATCTGAGTGAATATTTATGCAGCTTCTTTCAGATACTGTTTCATTATAGATAAGTGCATCATCTGCAAAAAGCCTGGCATCCCCACCCATTTCGCTGGGGCACACTCGAAGTTAGTTCCACCTCAGACGATGACTCTCCATCCAACATAACATACTGCACCCTCTGTACCTAAAAGTTCTCAGTCCAGTCACAAATTTCATTTGATACCCCATATGTTCGGTCTTTTGACAATAAGTATAGGTGTTGTACTGAGTCAAATGCTTTTCGGAAACCAAGAATTTGAAATCCATGCTGGTTGGCATTGAACAGGTCATTCTGATCGAGATACGTCATTAGGTTTGAGCTCGGAATATATTCTAAAATTCTACAACAAATCTGTGTCAAGGATATTAGGCGATAATTTTGGGGATCACTTCTACTACCCTTCATGTAGATGGATGTGAGCTGTGCATTTTTCCAAGAACTGGACATTGTTTTTTGGTTGAGGGATCTAAGATGGATTATAGTTAGAAGAGGGTCTAACTTGGCCACAAATTCTGCATAAAATTTGACAGGGATTCCATCGGGCCCAGGAACTGTGTTCACTTTTAACTATTTCAGCTGTTTCTCAATACGACTGACACCATACTTAGTTCATTTATCTTTTCAGTGGTTCGAGGATTAAATTGGGGCATTTCTCCCGGGTTTTGCTTTGTAAAGGAACATTTGAAAATGGAGTTAAGCATTTCACCTTTTGCTTTGCTACTATCAATTTAGTTTCCTGTCTCATTTGCTAGGCATTGTACACTAACTTTGGTGCCACTAATAGCCTTTACATATGACCAGAACTTCTTTGGGTTCTGTGAAAGATCCCTTGATCTTATTATACACCAGTGGTTAATTGCTGAATGGATGCATATGACTTGTGCTTAGTTTTCCTAGGAATTTTTTACTAGTTGTCCTGCAATGAATCATTTTGCTATCATGTTTCTTGAAGAAAATCTATTCTGTTATTTATATACGTATTATACAGCAGTATTATCATAGGAGGTCAGTAACATTAGCAAGGACACTGAGAAAGAAGGAAAGCTGTGAGCAGAGAAAGCAGTGGGGATGTGGACAGTACGTTTATGTAAGACAGTCTTTTTTAGAGGACTATTGATTTCCTTAAACTGCATTTGCTAAGCCAAAAAGTCACAAATATAGTGGCTATTATTCATTCATGAGGAATTTCTGTAACACAAACATATCTGTGATACAGGAACAGAATGGGTTCATATTGCACACAGCAGGCACCATTAATGTTCCTAATTTGTGTTTGGTGATAGGTGGAAAAAGTCTACCAATCAGTGGTAAATGTTCCTTGTTAATCTGGCCACAGTAGTAAAAACTTAGGAAACAGTGATTTAGTTCTAACACCAGCAGAGTTGCACGTCCCATACAGAACACATACATAGCCTTCAGTTTCATTAAAATCTTAAACTGGTCAGTGACAAAGAAGGAATTGGTATCACTTCTCTTGGAGATATGCTCTACGCTTTCATTAGTTTTATTTATGACAGCAAATTTTGAAGACAACATTTAAAATGTAACTAAAATAAATTTACTGATGATACTAAGTTTTTGACATACAGGAAACTTTGTTACTGAATTTGGGTGAACACAGGTGAATGAATTCTTACGAATAAATCATTTTCATTCACTGCGAAGAGGATCTGTGTCGGGGATCTCAAACACACGATCATTTCAGTTAAGATATCCATGAAGCTGCACTCACACATTAACACATTGACAGTCAGCAGTTCATTACAAGAAGCAGAGCACTAGGGTTACAATTAATTAATTCCTGCATTTTCTGCTCAAACTTGAAAGGGTTCTTGTTGCTTGAGATGAAGCAAATTATGTTTAGAGGAAAGAAGAATAGTGATGACAAAGTGCTCCACCTCAGTACTGCATACAGTTATAATGCAGACAGTAACAGTGTCACTTCAGTTGCATATCACATAAGAGTAATATAAATAGATTTTTCCACTGGCCTCATAAAAAGATACAAAGGAGGATTCAGCTAAATGTGAACAGTACCTGCATAGCAGAATTGTATATTTTAAAGTTTTGACCATTAGTAGAAAGGCTGTTACCAGCAACTGAGTAAATAACTTTCACATATTATTGAGGATTAAAATTTTAAATCCTGTTTGAATGTTGTATGAAATAAAATTGTATTATTTCCTGTCGTTATTACTTATGATGATATCTTGTGTGTTCATCACTTGGCTGGATGTTTTCCACAGCTTGCTTTTTCATTCCTCATTTGATCTGTTCTGCACATGTTTACCAAAGTTTGTGTGTTTTTCTCTGGGTCCCCAAGAAAATGTCCCAATGACTATATAGCATACCATATTTTAAATGACAAGAACACACAATTAGTACATAAATGTTAGATGTGAGGCAGGAAGCATGACATTGACACTGCAGAATTGTGGAAAAATACTCTTCAAGCTATCATAGGAAAGTACAGTCCTAATGATGATTTTAATGCAGATGAAATTGTTTTATTTTTGCACTTTCTGCCTGGAAAACACTTATGAGTTCATAGCAGAAAAATGCCAGGTGGAAAATTTAGTAAAGGGAGGCTAACGGTTTCACTGTGTTGTAATCAAAGTAGAACATGTTCTGACTCAGTTTTCACAATGATGCTCAAGGTGGTGATAAATTTGATTGACTTATCTATTGATTGGAATTTACAAAACTAAAATAAAAATATTTCAATTTAAAGAAAATTAAAAATGTAAAGTATTCTAAGTTAAGAGTTTCCATTGACCATTTTGATTTAAATGTTGCAAGGCTGATCGAATTGTTCATCCCAGATTGTTTATAAATGACTAGTATAGTACAAAAGTGTAGATGTTGGGAAGCCAAGAATCATATACAACAACGTTGTTTCCATGTGATGAAATACCTACAAATTTTCACAAAAATGACATGTCAGTTGGCTTAAATAAAAGCAATTTGTCACAATCTCTTAAAATTCGTTAGAGCTGCTTCATCCTGAAACATGTAGCCTGTCAGCAGAAGTTATATTGGACATCTCTGCTTTAATGTGTGTAAAATCAGTTTCCAGATTTCTCTATGCCAATGCGGTCTACCTCTCAGTCCTGCTGAGACGCACAATGGTAAACATGCTCGTGCGCACACACTCCCTACATCACTCGCTCTTCACCTAACATTGTGGCATCTTCGCTCTACAGCTGTCCTATATTCCTATAATGTTTACCACCCGGATAAGGTTCTCTTTAAATCAAATGTGTAAAAGTTTCCAAATGTATTTACTGCTTTATCCACTTCCAAAAAGTCAGTGTCTGAAGTGCTGGATACACTCAAGTTCTTTCTCTCACTGAAGGCGCTGTTATTCTTGTAAGAAGCTTCATTATATATACATTTATGCTTTGGAAAGAAAATTGAATAAAAGATAATTAGTTAGGTGAAATATACTACAAAGTTTGCACTGGAAGAGTTAAATATAAATATAATTCTTTACATAAACAGTGTTAGTTGTTTTACACGTACTCCGTTTAACATGTTAGTTCAATAACAAAATTTCATGCCTGTTTTTGTATGTGTGTCTCTTCTACAGCTATTAACTGGGAGTCTCCACAAGTCAGCACATGCTCAAGAAGTACATATAGAAGAACAACGCATGGCATATGCCAGTTTTATTCGTGACCGTGTCCTTTCTCTCGAACAGCAGTGTGCACATATATCTGACTGGCAGTACAGTATTGATGGTCATGTGCAAGAACGGGATAAAGATGTTGAACAGTTCCTTGTGGAATTGCTACGTCAAGATATCCCTACTGGTAATTTCACTTTACTGCTTCCAGTGTTTGTTATAACTGCTGCAGAGCCATTTCCTCTTAATTGTGTCCCTTGATTTGTAGGCACCACTCCGCAGAGAAGGCAGTTCAACTACCCGACAACCTTAATAAATTCAACACCTACAAGGGTGTTGGAAAAGTTACAAAAAATTCATGAAGCTGCGCAACTCAAAAATAAGCTGGATCAGGTGAGCTACATATTTTTGATGTGGGCTGTAGGAGAAAATAAATGCACCATCCTGTCCATTGTTAACCTGTACATGCTGCTTGGAGAAAACAAAGCTTGAAATCATTATATATGTAATGCTTTCTCTATTATAATCTTGTGTTTTCCAGGTTATTTCAGAAGATGTAGAAGCAGAGAGCACAGACTCCTCCATCAGTAATCAAGATGCAGAAAATATATTAAGGACACCCATTAGCTTACATAAAGCTAAGAGTAATGAGGTATATATTGTTTAGAGTTATATTTCCGCAATGTACAAGAGTTGCCCAGAAAGTAACGCACTACATTTTTTTTCTCAGCCGAAAACAATTCTGTAAATGTGAAACGTTACTTACGTGTTATGTGAAGTCACCTGAGTGCACCAAGTTTCTGCCACTTCCGACAGGTAGTGTAGCTGCAGGGCAGTTACAAAATGGTGCATTACAAGCGACATGCCTTCATTGAATTTCTCACTGCAGAGAAAGAAACTGTGGGGAATATTCACAAACACTTGTGCAAAGTCTATGGAGCAACTGCTGTCAGCAAAAGTAGTCGCTGGGCACGTAAAGTGAGGTCATCAGAAGGCGGTTCAGCAGAGCGTTAAGATTTGCGGCAGTCGGGGAGACCGTCCATGGCTGTCACACCTGACCTAATCTCCTCGGACTTCTACTTGTTTGGGCCATTAAAGGATGCCGTTTGTGGAAGACATTTCGAGTATGAACAGATGACGATTCATACAGTGAAGCAATAGCTCTGCCACCAAGACAAGGATTGATACCAACAGGGCATACACGCCCTTGTTTCGCGCTGAATGAAGAACATAGAATGAGATGGAGATAAAGTGGAAAAATAGGGTGTGTAAAAATAAACACAATTCTTTCGTGTGTGTAATTCTCATTATGTTCAATAAAGGATTGTTAAAGGAAACAAATGTGGTGCATTACTTTCTGGGCAACCCTCATTTATTTTATTACTAAGTGCTTTCTAGAATCACAATGTGTGCAGTTACCACTGATGGGAAGTGGCAATGGCAGAGTCCCTATCTCAGTAAGATTTATTGTATTTAAAATATTTTGCAGCCTTTTGTTTTACCTCTAAACATAAAATCCCAATTTACTCTGGTTTTATTATTTTGGAAAGCTAAAAAATCCCAAGTATCCTCGGGCAACTTAAGAAGAGATCTTTGAAAAATTAAATCTTGCTTAAATCCTACATTCTTAGTGTGGCTGTCGTGTTTTGGCTGAGGTGGTTGCCTCTAGATATTGTCTACACTGTGCGCTGCTTGGGATATTTGCCAACAAAACACACACTTTCAACTTCTGTTCCATATTGTTGCTTAGGCAGCACTTTTGAAAGAGGATACTACAGTAATCCTGAGACTCACATTGAATTTAGCAGCTCAGAAAGTGAAGGAAAATGTGATGTTTTCATTAGAAACTGGAAGTTACAACAGTTCGTCAGTTAAGTGCTGGCCAATGGTAAGAGAAAATACGTCCACTGTGCTCCAGCAAGCTCCTCCAATGTTAGTGTTCACAGGAAACCTTTGTGAACGACTTCATAGCTACACAAACTAAAAAGTGACTTAAAGTTTTTTGATATTTTAGTTGATGTCCAGTACATGAGTACACTCGGGAATTTATTTATGGAAATGTTCAGAAAGCTATAACTCATTATTTTGAGCTTTAAAAGCTATCTTTGTAAGTATATAAGTAATGTCTTTCAATGTAGGATGTTTTTTATTAATAAAAATATATGTTTTTGGAAGATAATTTCTTGAAACAAGCTTTTTGTTGCTTTTGTTGAAAATATCTGGATAAAAATTTCATGATCTGAGGTGACAGGGTAGGAAGGACAACATGTTGCAGTCTGAAGGATTAGGGAATTGGTAATATCCATTATATTTCTTGAAAATGAATTAATCTATCCACAGGGAAGATGTCTCAATGCTTTTGTTGGAGGAATTGTGTGTGTTCACTTGTGTGCTGACAGAGCAAGTGTCAAAGCATTCACAAACTTCGCTGATAAGCTATTGCTAGTGCATATCTGTGACTTCCACAATTCCTTCTGCAAGTGTGCAAGGAGATTTTATTGACGCTGTTATAGACGAGACATCCCTTTTGAATTGGTTGTGTAACTTTTCAAGTTAGATATTTCACATATCATGAGAATAAAATATATTCTTAAAACAAATGTCAAGAATCCTAAACATTTGGTTTTAGTGTTATAAATGTCTTGAAATGAACAAATTCATGAGCCAGTCACTTAAAGGATGGTTGTACAAAGATATTTACAACTGCCATACCAGCAGGTCTGCACCTCACACTCCAGTATGTTCTTGGGCTATTTCAAGGCATTTTTGTAGTCACTTGGTCGCAAACCTCGTGTTGTGTCATAATGATTTATTCACAGGGTGAGGGCCATCTTAGACCCCCCCCCCTTTACCTGATTGTCTTCAGCTCGGCTATCCACCTTTGTGGATGTTTGCATTCACCTACTGACTGCCCCATAAGAATGTGTGTTCACACCAAACCTACCAGTGACCAGCAACAACTCAACTTCAACAGCTGTCAACTGGTTAGCACCAAAAAGTCTCTCCTGCAGTGTCGCCACCTGTAGACCCTGCATTTTAATTGATATCTGTTGTTGTTGTCGTCGTCGTCGTTGTGGTCTTCAGTCCCGAGACTGGTTTGATGCAGCTCTCCATGCCACTCTATCCTGTGCAAGCTTCATCATCTCCCAGTACCTACTCCATCCTACATCCTTCTGAATCTGCTTGGTGTATTCATCTTTTGGTCTCCCTCTACGATTTTTACCCTCCACGCTGCCCTCCAATACTAAATTGGTGATCCCTTGATGCCTCAGAACATATCACTACCAACTGATCCCTTCTTCTAGTCAAGTTGTGCCACAAACTTCTCTTCTCTGTTCAGATAATGATGGCATATCCTCTTGTCACTCAATAATACACAGGACTGTAACGAAATCGTATTGTTGAGACTTCTACCTCCCAATGTGCCTATCCATCCAACTTGCAACACATTGTTTTCAATGCTTACAATGTCCCCATCCCCCAATTACACATTTCCATCCCCCACACCCGTCCCAATTCCACCCTGCTCTCTCTCTCTCTCTCTCTCTCTCTCTCTCTCTCTCTCTCTCTCTCACACACACACACACACACACCTTCCATACACTAAATTTCTAGCTGTTTCACTAGATCCAGTTACTAATATGCCCTACTTGGATCAACTGTATTTTTTGGGGGATGCTGGTTCTGACACTTAACTTAATACTGTAGTACTTAAACACTCAAAACCGTTTAGTTTAATTTGAACTGAAACTTCTTGATATGAAAATTGTGTGCATACTACAGATATTTATTACAGAAAATTCAATATCAGTTTTTAAATTTAAGCAAGTTACATTGCGGGACTGAGAATTACAATTTTGTAGCCCTTTCATTCAAACTTCAATGGTGTAAGCAACAACTTATTGGAATAAGTTTAGGTGGCACTAGATAACTTTTACCATATTTCTCCAAGTGTTCCATTTCTGAATCACACTTCTATTTTGTTACAGGATATTAATAAAGAGAATTCACGGCCTAGTGACAAAGAAACGAACAAGTTACTCAAGTCTGCAAGTTTAAATGATATGAAAGTCACACCACGTAAACCTCTGAATGCTAAAAACTGAATGCTTTTATATCACGACGTTACTTGAATTTATTTTGTACATTCCTGTAAGAGGAAACAAAAGTTTAGTGAACCTCAGCTTTATCTTGCAATTAAATGTAAATGAAACATATATTGTAGTTGTGCGAAGCTGTCTGTAAATATTATGACAAAGTTTTTACAGCTTGTTTTAAGAGAAAAAAATGCCAGTAGGGTTAGGTTTTCACTGCCATTTTTACCATCATACATGTGAATATTTATAGAAATATAATAAATTGTATGTTAGTGTGCTAATGTTCTTTTGTAACTAGGCATTTATTTTAATTTTTTGTACATTCCTGTAACAATAACTGAACTTGACAGCTTTGTGTCGAGTCTTACTGTAAATTAAGGAAACAGTGCCATTATGACGCCAAAGTTGTATTACAGTAAATTGACTCCAGTTTGTAATGCTTTTATAACAAATCATTTTTTTGTATTCCTGTAAAAGAGTGGTCCCAGCGTCAGTCCTTGTGGTACACTTGTAGTAAGTCAGCCACAATCTGAAGGTGTTGTTTTACAGTGTACGTGCCCTGAGTTTTTTAGTGGAATATTCTCCAACCTTTCTGTTAGCAGCCAGATCTCAATACCATACTACTGGAATTCCTGTTGTAGGAAAATGGAGTGAGCTGCACAAGAAGATGCTTTGGACAAATAACAGAATACACCAGTTTGCAATATTTTGTTTAAATTTTGTATAATTTGATACATGAATAGAAAAATTGTAAATTTTATGGAGAGATGTATTTGAAAATCAAATTTGAGAAGTATTGTACTTTGCAATAGGTGTGTTTTTCTTGTGTACATATTATTTTCCAGCACCTCCATGATAGAAAAAACCGTGAGACTGGCCAGTGCAACTGAAATTTGACTGTACATATGTAGCATTGGCATTGCTTCATCCTTTGCAGTATCAATGCCAGTCTTCTGAGCTTGTTTAATACTTGGGTGCCTGACTGTGCTTAAAGAAAGGAGCTGAACAATAATGGACATTCACATTGCTCCACTTCTCTCTTCAAGTATTGCCTGAATTATTATTATATAGTATTTCATGTGATATGAAAATTTTCGTGATTCAAGACTCTCTCTCTCTCTCTCTCTCTCTCTCTCTCTCTCTCTCTCTCTCTCTCTCTCTCTCTCTCTCTCCTTCCCTCCCTCTCTCCTTTTTTTCCCATACTGTATTGGCAACAGAAAATTGTGAAAAAAATAATGTCAATGGCAGGGGCATTTTTTGCTTTAGAAATGTTTGTCATTGACTAAATGTGTTGCATATTAATGCACTGCTCTCCTGTGTAATTCTGGTGGAAACATTAAGAATGGAACACTATTGTAAGTGACAAAGTAATAGTTTCAATTTATGTTCATCATAATTCTTCAGAACATTAATATTAAAATCTCTTCGAATATTATTTTGTTTCTTGTGTCTGCTAGGTGGCACAATGGAAATTTTTCCTTCCAAAAATATATGAAAATCTCCCTGTGGGGATGTGTATACTTCGTAATTTTTAACTTAATGTTATTTTTAACGTGCATGACAACTTCTCCTTACTAAGTAAGGTAGCACAGCAACCAGCAGACTGGAGTCACATTCATGAGACAGTGGTTCAAATCTTTGTTCGGCCATCTAGACTTAGGTTTTCCATAATTTCCCTAGATTGCTCCAGCCAAATGTGGGGATGGTTTCTGTGATAACGGCATGACTGATTTCCTTCCCAAACTTTCTGTAGTCAGAGCTTGTGCTTGGTCACCCATGGCTGCCCTGTTGTTGGGATGTTAAGACTCTTTAATCTTCCTTTCTTCCTCTCTCCCATCCCTCCATCCATGCTTTCCGTACAGAAATATCCAGCTACTATACAGTCCTCTGGGTTCAATATACAGACTCTTTGTTCAAACAAATTTCGGGCTTGCATCCAGTTGTTGTCTAATTCATTGCATGATATTTCGACAGGGCACCTGTCAGTCATCTTCAGGTGAACCAATGAATGCTTGCTCCATTCCACCATATATAGTGTGCTCAGAGTATTCCATTCAAATGTAAAGATTGAAGTTGACAGATGGACCACACTTCACAGTGGCAGTGCCCTCTCTGGTGGAACTGCAAAATTCAGCTGTTGTTTTACCATTCACCGGCACTGTCAAAGTTCATCAGATTTTCCACCAGATGTATACCCACAGATTGCTTAAAATTCGTAGATTTCTATACTTATGTTTGGGCAGCCTTATATATAAACTGCTTTTATAAATTAAAGAACCACACCCACACAGACAGAGAGTGAGTTAACAATAATAATAATTTTTTTTTTTTAATTTTTAAGGAGGCACTAACATTGCCAAAGGTGATAGCTTTTGCTTCCAGGGTACTCCAAGTTAGAGGTAATCTCTCTCTCTCTCTCTCTCTCTCTCTCTCTCTCTCTCTCTCTCTCTCTCTCTCTCTCTCTGTGTGTGTGTGTGTGTGTGTGTGTGTGTGTGTGTGTGTGTGAGAGAGAGAGAGAGAGAGAGAGAGAGAGAGAGAGAGAGTGTGTTTGTGTGTGTGTGTGTGTGTGTGTTTCTTGCTGACTGACAGTGTGTCTTTCAGGGGTAATCATTTGGCAGAAATCTGTCATTGCTGCATGAAGTGACACTTATACTGCTATTTAAGCACATGTGGCCTAAGGAGGTGCGACTAATCTGAATTATTTCGAGGTGTGTGGCTGGTGGATACCTTCACCAGAAGCAGTTCATGCATCTGAATTTGCACCTGTACAGTCCCTCGCTAAGATTGCCACTGAAACAGTCTAAATTGATTGATGTATTAACCCTCCTTTAAACAGAGTTATATTTACTACTTCATTCTTGAAGGAAAGGAAGCACCATGATCAAGACTGCAGTATAATACAATCGGAAATAATGTCGCTGATATCCAAAGATTGCTGTCTACAGTATATGTAGGTACCATTTTCAGGATGAGTAATTTATAAATGAAAGAAACAGCCTTCCTTTCCACAAGACACATTGTGAAAAACACTTTTACACAAATACACATAGCTGTCTAACACACACAACACGTCCAACTAGAATCATGGATGGGAAGAGAGAGATAGTTGAAGTGAAAAATTTGATATTGCCCTAAGGAAAAATATAACATATATGTATTTTCCTTTGGCAAGGGCATGTTTGTTTGTGCCCTGCACAGTGTGATGCTTATTAAATGACACTTACTTTATAGCTAAAACAACATAAGATCTATCACAACTGCTTCCTACTATATACTTGTGTTGTCAGACTACTGAGTGACAGTATACAGTAGTGGTTATAGCGTCCCCAGTGCCATATTACGAAAGAAGACATTCATAATTTGTAAGATACACTCTTTTGTTAATTTTTTAGTCGTCTTCATTACTTCTTCTCTTGTCTTTATTGTGTGTCGACGGACATCTTTCGAGTGCTGGCAAATGTAAGCATATTTGTATGAGTTAAGCATATAATACACTGATTTAATATTATTGTGCACTTTTAATTTGTAAGAGGTTTTCCCGATTTCATGTCCGCCTTCCTTGAATTAACCTGCATTCAAGTAATTTACAGTTCAACAATCGCAGCAGCCGATGCAGCCAACGACGCCATTACGTGGCGATATTAACTTATGAAAAATTAGCGGAAGCGGAAAACTCGCCCGCTATTAACATAGTATTAATTTTTCTCCACAGCCGTCCGACGTTGCAGAAAATACTTAGCTTTAAGATTCTTATTTTCAGTACCATAGCCGAGACCCAGAGCCAGGACTCTGACTACAATACAATGGTTAACGGAGGTAAGAAAAATACTCTTGCGCGTGTGTGGGCCGCAATTGTAATTAATAACTAAAGATTTTATGCTCTAAGGTGAATTGACTAGCCGAGGAAATTAATATGAAAAGTTTATTACATTGTACAACTTATATGCTCATGTTTTAAGATTCAGCGAGTCTAACATTCATTAACGTAACAAATAATTTGAAATTAATATTGTTAAAAAGGAGAACTTGAGGAAAGCATTTAATCGTAAAATCAAAATTAAATGAAATATCATTTTTATTAAGGCCCACCACGTAAGTCGGCAACAATCAAATAATAATAATAACAACAATAATAATATATTAAATTACGATGGCCGACGGACGCAAGATGGTGTATTTTACATACACACATACATATAATCAGATTTCATATGAAAGTACCAATTAAACTAAGGTTTGGTCCAGCTGGAGTTCAAATCCCTTTATTTGCGGCCAAGTTTATATCTCATTTATGCCCTGCACCTGTCAGCTTTATATTACAATTAATTTACATGAAATGTACAAAACTTCTAAGTTTCCGTTCCTGAGAATCTTGACACAAAAAAAGGTTGTGTTTGAATTCGGGCATTAGTATATCCCTAAAATTAGTCATTCTTTCATGCTATTTACAGATTTCCTTTTGTGGCACACTTTGACTAGAAGAGGGGATCGGTTGGTGGGACATGTTCTGAGGCATCAAGGGATCACCAGTTTAGTATTGGAGGGCAGTGTGGTGGGTAAAAATTGTAGAGGGAAACCAAGAGAGGAATACACTAAGCAGATTCAGAAGGATGTAGGTTGCAGTAGGTACCGGGATATGAAGGAGCTTGCACAGGATAGAGTTGCTTGGACAGCTGCAGCAAACCAGTCTCTGAACTGAAGACCACAACAACAACAGATTTCCTATATACAGTGCTTAGTTTATTTTGTATATAGCCATAATGTAGATTTTTGTGTATATTGTAAATATAAGGGGCATTTAAAAAGAAACGAGCCGAAAGCATAATTACAGAAACCAGTACCTGTATGTCAGAAGTATTGACCCTGGCTGTTGACACACTTGTCCCACTGTGTGACAAGGTTGTTAATGGCTATCTCATAAAATTCCTGGGGCTGCGATGTTAACCAGTTCCACACGTATAGCTGGATGTCTTTGTCAGAGGTGAATTGTTTGCCCCCTTAGAGCCTTTTTAAGGGGACCAAAAATGGCATACTCACAGGGAGAGAGGTCTGGACTGTATGGAGGGTGGCTGAGAACCTCCCATTTGAATTTCTGCAGGAGTGCCACGACTGTGTTGGCCTTATGAGGCTGTGCATTTTTGTGAAGCAGAATGAACTCACGGGTGAGATTGCCTAGTTGTTTTGATTTGATCGCTTTGCGAAGGTTGGTCAAGGTTTGCGAGTAATGCTGGGCATTCACTGTTGTCCCGTGCTGCAGAAGGGGGCCGGCCATATTGGTCAAAGAACACCATCAGCATAACCTTTCCTACACTCGTGTGGACGACGACGTCGAGCTGTACATGCGGAACTGGATAACGTCGCAGCGCCAGGAATTTTATGAGACAGCCATTCACCATCTTGTGTCACAGTGGGATATGTGTCTCGGGTCAATACTTCTAACATACAGGTACTGGTTTCTGTAATTATGCCTCTGGCTCATTTATTTCTGAACACCTCTTATAGTAACCTAGTGGATAGATATCTCCTCGTAGTTAGTTCGTTTTCTTCCCTTTCATGTAAATATTTCCTTATCTTAGTTGTCTTTTCTTATATTAGTTTTATTTCTATAATGTAGACCTCAGTATTTATTTTAGTAATAAATTTATACTCATATTATTTCGGGTATGTTCTACTTGGTGTACAGATACTAATGTTAGCTGAGCAACTGATGTGTTAAGCAGTTTGCTGGACACATTTTGTATTTTCGCGTGCACCAAGGTCACTGTCTTGTGAGATAAATTTCTACTGTGCTTGCTTGTTGCCTCTCGTTGTAGCGCTACATCATTTATTTCTCCTGCCACATTTATCAAATTGCATTTGGAAGGTGTATGTATTTTAGTTGCAAATTCGAACCATGGCAATTAAATCAAGCTTATTGCTTATTTCACTACATCCTTTTGCAAATGAACAAAATCTTAAATAACTAATGACTTACCTTATTTCTGTTTATTCACATATAAATAACAAGGGAGAAACTTATCCTAAAACTAAGTGAACATCTTTCATAATTTGTAGTGATACATTTTCACCACACCTAAGCACAATAACTTAATGACCTTTTGTCAAACCCATTCAGTGTACAAATTCCTTTAGATCCTTGTGTGGATAAAGGCCCTTGTCCTTTCCACTACATGATCTTGGATGAGGGGCGTAATTACAAATGGGCCAGTGTGAAAGTGTTGCCATTTGCAGCAATACTTCTTGTCCTTTGTGGAATTGTACAGTGCCCCCTATTCTTTCGCAGTAACAATTTTTTCTCTGCTCAGCCTCTTCTTTCAGATTAATCAAGGCTTGGTGTATTTTTTCTTCAAATGACATTCATACGGGCAAAGAAAGTTGACACTGGGTGCGGTGGCTGACAGGAGCGACTATAAAGGCATTTCTCATTTACAGTCACTCCCATCAGCCAGCATGCTGAGTGTCAAATTTGTCTGCATAAACAGTATGCCCCATTGATATTGTAGGCAGTGGTTTTCCCACTCGTCCATTTCTTGTTTCTTAAACATTAATTCAGTTGGTGTAAACGCTATCAAACTGTGTGGCAAGGTAATGATTTGCTGAAATGGTGAGATGAACTCGATCCATTTTGTATTTTTCTGTGGTGTGTAGCAGTGTATAAATCTATTAAATTCCCTAAATGCCTATGCTATGGGGCTTGTTTTGGGGCGGAACCATGATACCAGCATATGTTTTATTTGCGGTCATTAATTCCTTACATCTGTTACCTGTGAAGTATGATGTATTTTCAGTTAACACTATCTGTGGCTTGCCTAATCTCAGGAAATAGTCATCTGTAATTCTTTTACTAATAGATCTGGCTGTGGTCACTGATGTCACTGCATACAATTCAACATGCATGGAAAAAACGTTGTATATAATAATGACTTACTTGGATAAAGTTTGGCTGCATCCAATGATACCAATTCTAAAGGTTTAATGGGATCTATCGGATGCAGTTCAATTAATTTTGATTTGTTGGAGTATTCGGTCTTCTGACAAGTAATACATTTTCGAATTACCTGGACAATTTGGCACAGTATATTGGGGAAATAGCAGTATGTGTTTACCTTACGGATACATTTAGAAACACCATAATGACCCCTTAGGTTGAGAGTGTAAAGAAAGAATTCATCTACAAACTTCTAAGGTAAACACATGCACCACCATTCTTGATCAAGTGTACATCAATGAACAGTACTCCTTTATAAATAATATAAAATTTTTTAAGTTATCTCATTCATGTAATTTCAGTCTTACCCTTCTCCAGCATGGATCTTCTTCTTGCAATTGCTTCAGGCTGTTGTACATTTTTACATAATAGTGTGTATGTGTTTTGTATAGGCATGGATTTCAGAATTTTGTTTTGTGAGTTTAAAAAATTCATTTAACTTTTGGGGTAGCTCCAACCATGCATCAGTAATTGTTTCGTTTACCTTTGATGTGTACTGCCTCAAAATTGGATTCTTGGAAGTAAGAACATGATCTGCCTATTCTGTGCAACAGTTTCTACGTCAAGAGAAAAGAAAGTGCTTGGCAGTCACAGAAGACTTTGGTGTATTGTCCCACAAATAATATTTGAATTTCATGAAAGGCCACATCATAGAGAGTGCTTTGAGCTCTGTTACTGAATATGATTGCTCCGTTGCGGCCACATGTAGTAAGCGTTGCTTCACACAGTGGAGAATGGCAAAACAGAGGCATGCTGGCGACCGAGGCGTTGCGAAATAAGCAGGCACAGATAGCCTTGCTGACAGCAGCAGTCTACCAACAGACTGACGCAAGGACGCACACAGACCGAGCGCCGAGCGAAGCCTGGACAGTGCTGAGTAAGGGGAAGTGAGGCCAGCACGCTAAGTTATGCTGCAATATACTGTGGAAGTAATAACAAAAAGCTGCCACCGAGGGTAAAAAAAGTCCTCGTGCCGTATATAAATATTGGAGCGCAGGCAGAAGCCATTAGGAAGCAGTTCGGATCTGAGGACAGACGTGGTCTGTGGCCGAATGTTCAATCTTCGTAGGTGATGATTCCGGAAGCAGCAGCATTTGGAACGATTAGAGGAGGTGTTTAAAAGATTAGAGGCAGCACAGCTAATATTCAGTTTAGACAAATGCCATTTTGCGCAAGCACAAGTAAATTATCTCGTGCATCCGATTGCGTTTGCGCCTCCTCAACTTAACGAGGTGGAACAAAATTACTCCACGACGGAGAAGGAATTGTTAGCGGTAATATACGGGATTTCGTACTTTTGATGTTATCTGTACCGTAGAAGGTTTAAGGTTGTGACGGATCATTCAGCTCTGAAATGGTTATTAGGTCTGAAAGACCCAGTGAGTAGGCTAGTGAGATGGGCGCTGAAACTCAGTGAGTTCGATTGTTGAAACTCAGTGAGTTCGATTGTTGAAACTCAGTGAGTTCGATTGTTGAAACTCAGTGAGTTCGATTGTGAGGTAATACACAAGCCAGGTGTGAAACATGCCAAAGCTGATGCATTGAGCAGGAAAGTGGCAGTATTACAAGTAACAGGGGTGACAGAAGATGAGTGGAAAAGGTCACAAGCCGTGGATAGTGACTGCGAATCGTTCCGAAAGCAACCGCAGTTCCTAGTACAGGATGGGTTACTTTGCAGGTCGACAAAATGCGGCCCGTGCGTCGTCGTACCAGCAGCGTTAAGATCTGAAGTTTTGCAACAGGCACATGACCATTTTGTTTCAGGATATGGCGGGAGACGAGCTACGGATAGGCGGATAGCGGAGAAGTTTTGGTGGAGGACATGACATCAAGACGTGGATGAGTACATCAGGAATTGTGTGCCATGCACACAGCGTGCGTACTTGAGCCATCAAAAGATTCAGCTTCAAAGATTACCAGAGGCAGGCAGACCTTTCCAACAAATCAGAATCGATGTATTAGGCTCATTTAATAGGAGTGCAACAGGGAATAAGTATGTGTTAACAGTGATTGACCACTTTTCTGGGTATTTAGTCATGGTCGCATTACCAGATCAGAAAGCAAGTACAGTGGCACAAGCTTTAGTTAATAATTGGTTACTCAGGTATGGGATACCTCAGTCCTTAATCTCGGATCAAGGTACTAATTTCACATCTGATCTGATGAAGCAGCTGTGTAAGTTGCTGAAGGTAAAGAAATTCCAGACTAGTCTATTCCATATTACAGACTAGTCTATTCCATCCGCAAACGAACGGAGAGAGGGCATCGCACGATCGCTAAGATGTTGAGTCACTATGTAAATAGTCAACACACTGACTGAGATGTGTACTTGCAATTCGTAACCAGTGCATGTAATAGTAAGGTACATACGCCAACAGGATTGTCGCCGTACAAAGTGGTGTATGGGCGGAAGATACCATCACCTTTTGACATGCTTCGTGCAAGGCTGGGAGCGGAGGGAGAGCATGTAAGGCAATTTGCAAAAACCATTAAGAAAGTATGGTAGAGAGTTAGACGAGCTAACACAAATGCGTTGGAATGACAAGAACGGATGGGAGGTACAACGAGGAAGTTGCCATACTACAGAGTAGGCCAATGGGTGCTACTAGCTTATCCGCATGTTCCAATAGGGAGAACCAAGTGGTTCACAAACAAGTTCCCGGGGCCGTACCAGATAGTGGAAATGACATCACCTGTTGTTGTTGTGGTCATCAGTCCTGAGACTGGTTTGATGCAGCTCTCCAGGCTACTCTATCCTGCACAAGCTTTTTCATCTCCCAGTACCTACTGCAACCTACATCCTTCTGAATCTGCTTGGTGTATTCATCTCTTGGTCTCCCTCTACGATTTTTACCCTCCACGCTGCCCTCCAATGCTAAATTTGTGATCCCTTGATGCCTCAAAACATGTCCTACCAACCGATCCCTTCTTCTAGTCAAGTTATGCCACAAACCTTTCTTCTCCCCAATCCTATTCAACACCTCCTAATTAGTTATGTGATCTACCCATCTAATCTTCTGCAGCACCACATTTCGAAAGCTTCTATTCTCTTCTTGTCTAAACTATTTATCGTCCATGTTTCACTTCCATACATGGCTACACTCCATACAAATACTTTCAGAAACGACATCCTGTCACTTAAATCTATACTCAATCTTAAATCTATACTCAATGTTAACAAATTTCTCTTCTTCAGAAACGCTTTCCTTCCCATTGCCAGTCTACATTTTATATCATCTCTACTTTGACCATCATCAGTTATTTTGCTCCCCAAATAGCAAAACTCATTTACTACTTTAAGTGTCTCATTTCCTAATCTAATACCCTCAACATCACCCGACTTAATTCGACTACATTCCATTATCCTCGTTTTGCTTTTGTTGATGTTCATCTTATATCCTCCTTTCAAGACACTGTCCATTCCGTTCAGCTGCTCTTCTAGGTCCTTTGCTCTCTGACAGAATTACAATGTCATCAGCGAACCTCAAAGTTTTTATTTCTTCTCCATGGATTTTAATACCTACTCCGAATTTTTCTTTTGTTTCCTTCACTGCTTGCTCAATATACAGATTGAATAACATCGGGGAGAGGCTACAACCCTGCCTCACTCCCTTCTCAACCACTGCTTCCCTTTCATGCCCCTCGACTCTTATAACTGCCATTTGGTTTCTATACAAATTGTAAATAGCCTTTCGCTCCCTATATTTTACCCCTGCCACCTTCAGAATTTGAAAGAGAGTATTCCAGTCAACATTGTCAAAAGCTTTCTCTAAGTTTACAAATGCTAGAAACGTAGGTTTGTCTTTCCTTAATCTAGCTTCTAAGATGAGCCGTAGGGTCAGTATTGCCTCACATGTTCCTATATTTCTATGGAATCCAAACTGATCTTACCCAAGTTTGGCTTCTACCAGTTTTTCCATTCGTCTGTAAAGAATTCGTGTTAGTATTTTGCAGCCATGGCTTATTAAACTGATAGTTCAGTAATTTTCACATCTGTCAACACTTGCTTTCTTTGGGATTGCTATTATTATATTCTTCTTGAAGTCTGAGGGTATTTCGCCTGTCTCATACATCTTGCTCACCAGATGGTAGAGTTTTGTCAGGACTGGCTCTCCCGAGGCCGTCGGTAGTTCTAATGGAATGTTGTCTACTGCTGGGGCCTTGTTTCGACTCAGGTCTTTCAGTGCTCTGTCAAACTCTTCACGCAGTATCATATCTCCCATTTCATCTTCATCTACATCCTCTTCTATTTACATTATATTGTCCTCAAGTACATCGCCCTTGTATAGACCCTCTGTATACTCCTTCCACCTTTCTGCTTTCCCTTCTTTGCTTAGAACTGGGTTTCCATCTGAGCTCTTAATATTCATACAAGTGGTTCTGTTTTCTCCAAAGGTCTCTTTAATTTTCCTGCAGGCAGTATCTATCTTACCCCTAGTGAGATAAGCCTCTACATCCTTACATTTACCCTCTAGCCATCGCTGCTTAGCCGTTTTACGCTTCCTGTAGATCTCATTTTTGAGACGTTTGTATTTCTTTTTGCCTGCTTCATTTACTGCATTTTTATATTATTTCCTTTCATCAATTAAATTCAATATTTCTTCTGTTACCCAAGGATTTCTACCAGACCTCGTCTTTTTACCTACTTGATCCTCTGCTGCCTTCACTACTTCATCCCTCAAAGCTACCCATTCTTCTTCTAGTGTATTTCTTTTCCCCATTCCTGTCAATTGTTCCCTTATGCTCTCCCTGAAACTCTGTACAACCTCTGGTTTAGTCAGTTTATCCAGGTCCCATCTCCTTAAATTCCCACCTTTTTGCAGTTTCTTCAGTTTTAATCTACAGTTCATAACCAATAGATTGTGATCAGAGTCCACATCTGCCCCTGGAAATGTCTTAAAATTTAAAACCTGGTTCCTAAATCTCTGTCTTACCATTATATAATCTATCTGAAATCTGTCAGTATCTCCAGGCTTCTTCCATGTATACAACCTTCTTTTATGATTCTTGAACCAAGTGTTAGTTATGATTAAGTTATGCTCTGTGCAAAATTCTACCAGGCAGCTTCCTCTTTCATTTCTTAGCCCCAATCCATATTCACCTACTACATTTCCTTCTCTCCCTTTTCCTACTACCGAATTCCAGGCACCCATGACTTTTAAATTTTCATCTCCCTTCGCTATCTGAATAATTTCTTTTATTTCATCATACATTTCTTCAATTTCTTCGTCATTTGCAGAGCTAGTTCGTATATAAACTTGTACTACTGTAGTAGGCGTGGGCTTTGTGTCTATCTTGGCCACAATAATGCGTTCACTATGCTGTTTGTAGTAGTTTACCCGCATTCCTATTTTTTTATTCATTATTAAACCTACTCCTGCATTACCCCTATTTGACTTTGTATTTATAACCCTGTATTCGCCTGACCAAAAGTCTTGTTCCTCCTGCCACCGAACTTCACTAATTCCCGCTATATCTAACTTTAACCTATCCATTTCCCTTTTTAAATTTTCTAACATACCTGCCCGATTAAGGGATCTGACGTTCCACACTCCGATCCGTAGAACGCCAGTTTTCTTTCTCCTGATAACGACGTCCTCCTGAGTAGTCCCCGCCAGGAGATCCGAATGGTGGACTATTTTACCGAAGAGGACGCAATCATCATTAACCATACAGTAAAGCTGCATGCCCTCGGGAAAAATTACGGCTGTAGTTTCCCCTTGCTTTCAACCATTCGCAGTACCAGCACAGCAAGGCCGTTTTGGTTAGTGTTACAAGGCCAGATCAGTCAATCATCCAGACTGTTGCCCCTGCAACTACTGAAAAGGCTGCTGCCCCTCTTCAGGAACCACGCATTTGTTTGGCCTTTCAACAGATACCTCTCTGTTGTGGTTGCACCTACGGTATGGCTATCTGTATCGCTGAGGCACGCAATGACATCACCTGTCAATGTAAAATTAAAATTGCCTACCAAGACAACGGTGGTTCACGTTAGTATAGTTAAGCCGTTCCAGGGGTTAGTAGATCCGTGTATATGAACTCCTTCTGGCAGAAAGTGAAAAGAAGCCCAAGAAGCAGACAGTAATAAACCGGGTATTAAGTATAAGTTGTGTTCGAGGGATGTGTAGTTAGCAGTAATTATCATGTGTGTATTATTTTTGTGCACAGACTAGGGTTATTTTATTGGTATTAAGGGGTAGTGATGGGAGTTTTTCCCTTCTCTCTCCATTCTGTAGGTGACGCGGGATGTGGTACCAGTGGATAGTATGTGGCGTAGTCCTCTGGCAGCTGACACAAGCTGGCCAGGTACAGAATATGCCATTGTGAAGTGTGGTGTTGTTCGGGAAACAACTGGATGTGGTCCTCACGTGTCACGAGTGGACACTTCGGCTGGCACTCAATATCCTGCTACAGGTAAGGAACAAGATGCGGCAGCTACAGGAGGTGGTATTGAGTGTGGAAATGGTTTCATCTAAGAACGGAATATTACGGGACGTGCAAGAAGAGCACGAGGCTTTGGATAGGTCATGTAAGGAAATAAGGGAACAACTGCGCCAAGTCGTGAGCATGATTCCAGGGGGGAGAAAGAGAGTAAAGAGGGGTTGGTTGAATGCAGGTGGGAAGTTACTGAAAACAATTTTTGGAACAGCGGATAGAGACAATATTGAGGGTTTGAACAATTCTTTAACAGTTATTTGCGACTGCGAGGAAAGCATAGGGAAGTTGGTGGATATACACACAACAGAGATATGGGGGTTAGGTACAGAGTTGTTGAATGTGACACGCGTGGTTCGTGGGATGGCTACAGGGTTACGAGCATATATAGAACAAACACAGAAATTATTGAATACGGATCTGGAACAGGTACAAACACGATTGGATATTGTGGAAAGGAAGCTGGAAATGGCTAAATTGCTGCGGGAACTGGTTAACAGCATTGATGATGAACGAGTGAGGATGGATGAATTGCAAGAGGCAGTACATCATTCATTGCACGGGCAGATGAGTGTGACATTAATGTCACCAGAAAAATTCAGACAGAGTCTGAAGCAGGCAGGAGAGTTTCCAGAGGGGGTAGAGCACGTACTGCCAGTAATTGAAGCGAGTATGTCACTTTTTTTTATCATATGTCTAGGATTAAGGTAACAACAGATCGATTTAAGATGTATATAGAGATTAGATTTCCAGTAACTAGTGTTGCACAGTGCATCCTTATCCGGTCAGATGGAAGCACATGGGGAAGGGCGTACAGTTCAGGTCACAGGAGGTTTTATTAATTTCTAAGGAAGGGGATACTCTTGCTACTATGTTGAGTTTAGTAGATGTCTAACAAAGTTAGTTTCCATTTGTCCTTCACAGGTTGTTTTCGCGGGCAAGGGGTCATGTGAGACACAGTTATTTAGGGCAGAAGCTTCGGTGCATCAGGGAATAATAGTGAAACCCATGCCACATTTTCAGCAAGTTGGGAGGCATTGGTTGTATTCAGTATTCGCTACGGAGAGGATATCAGCCAAGTGTTACGACAATGGGAATTGGACAGCAACCACGGAAATGGAATTACGGGACAGTGGTTTGCTAATCAACGGGACAAATTGTGAAGGGGATCGTTTCAGCTTACCAGGGAGTCACCAAGGTTACAGATACTCATCGACGTTGTACTGGCCAGATGTGTCATTCAGCATCGCTCCAGGAGAAAATTTAACCTTGGATGCTACACTATTGCAAACGATAGATAAACTGGTAGATTAGGAGGAAAGTTAAATTTCAATGCAGCAATTATTAAGGTGTGTGGAGAAATATGATACCAGGCGGAAACGTAGCATGGTGACCATTGGTATTTCAACCAGTACTATTACCGTGTTTGGTGTGGTATATGTCTTATTAAAATGGAGGATTCAGCATGTTAATGCAAGACCGCTCCATGAGATTCCTGTAGAATGGATTACCAGTAGGACATGAGTCGGGGCAACCTGGATGTATGTAGGGAAGAAGTAGAATATAGGATAGAACTAGAGTTAACGTATAGGGTAAATTCGGGGACAAATTTAATTTTTAGGAGGAGGAGGCAGTGTTGCGGCCACATGTAGTAAGCATTGCTTCATGCAGTGGAGAATGGCAAAACAGAGGCTTGCCGGTGACAGAGGCATTGCGAAATAAGCAGGCACAGATATCCTTGCTGACAGCAGCAGTCTACCAACAGACTGACGCAATTATGCACACAGACCGAGCGAAGCCTGGAGAGTGCTGAGTAAGGGGAAGTGAGGCCAGCATGCTAAGTTACGTTGCAATATACTGCGGGAGTAATAAGAAAAAGCTGCCACTGAGGGTAAAAAACGTCCTCGTGCCGTATATAAATAGTGGAGCACAGGCAGCAACAGACAGAAGCCATTAGGAAGCAGTTCGGATCCGAGGACGGACGTGGTCTGTGTCCAAATGTTCAATCTTCGTAGGTGACGATTCCGGAAGTCTGTTCCAGCTCGCAGGAGTCTTCCATTCGCTGCCAGATGTCAACTTCAGCTCCGGAGGTCGGACCGAGTTTGGTCGGCACCATGGCTGACTAACTACAGGGAGAACTTCCAGCAGGACCGGCCACAGCGTGGGCTTGATCACAGGTGCCGCTGGGGACTGACGCCTGGACTTCACAGCAACCCGGCCCCACAGCATGTGGTGCGTCAATGACGGGACATCGCGACTGACAGCTTCCCAGCTCCGTGGGCGTGCCATACTGAGGCGCCAAGTGGTGACGAGTTCATCTCAACCACAAGGCATCCTGGCTTCAGCAGAGTGCTGGTGGCCTGAGGCTTCCGAGTGTGATCAGCATTGTCGGAAAATCTACACAGCAGCAGCCAGGCGGAGGGATTCGCAGGGCTGGGCAGCGATGATGAGGGAGAAATTGTAAAGAAAGTTTGATAAATAATTGTAAAACTCCACGCCGTCTCAGTCTTTGGCGCAGTCACTGTGTCTGCTGCAGAAGTCGTAACAAGTAAGATTTCTGCTTGTAAAACTAATTATCTTGGGTATTTGTTGTCTGTCTGTCGTGGTGAGTTGGAATAGAAATTTCCCAGACTCTGCAAAGACGCATCAGTACCTAAACAAAACAAATTTGGGTAATGCAATATATTTGCGTTGAGTAGAGCATAATTTGTGTTTCCAAAGTTGGTTTGACATTAATTGGTTCATACCCTTGAGTTATTCTTCTGTAGCAAGTTTAACAGAACTTTGCTATTCAACAACTGATCATGAGTAAATTTTCTAAACAGACACTAAGCCCAGATAAACTTTGAGTTGTTTTTTGTTCTGAGGTGGGGGAAGTTATCTAATTGCATCTAGTTTCTCCAGAGCTGTCTAAGTACCTGGGAGTGATGTGATGTTTCCCAGGAATTTGTCCTTCTCATACCAAAATTCAGACTTCATTAAATTTGCTGTAACATATCCTGAGAATCGATGTAGTACTTGTTCCGCAAGTTGCGAATGCCCTTCCCAGGTAGGCATTGCTGTGTGTACCTGCCATTTCATCCTGTACCTATCTTCTCTATTTCCTGAGACCCGATCTGTGGATAGATCCATTTTGAATTCTTTTCCCATTTCGGACAAATTACATGTTAAATCATTTCACAGGTCAGTGCACAACATTTTACTTAGGTCTTCAAATTTTTGGATTTGTTCATTTGAAAGTTCTTCATAGTTTTGTGTTGCACAATTACTAAAATTATTCTGTGTTTGTGTGTGTGTTGTTTTGAAGAATCTTAAACTTTTGAGTTAAATTATTAAAGTTTTGTGTTTGTTCATTCCTAAAATCATTAAGAGTTTTCGTCACCCTTGCGTAAGTTGTACCTGATTACATTCGGATCCATTTCGCCTGATGAGGACATTAAAAGATCTACTGGACTCTGCCCCCTGCTCTGCATCTTTCACTAGTCTCGTATGAAAAAATGCTTCCTTGTGATAGTCCTGAATTTATTTTGTCTACTGTAAGTAAAGTCATATTATTAATCGCAACATTGCTGTCCTCAATCATAGTTGAGCTTAAATAATACTCGCATTTGTTGTCTCACTCATGGACATGTTTACACTCATTACCATTTGTTGTCATGTTAGTTCCAGTGACATTTTGTGCTTGTACGTTAATTACTGAATTGTGAACAATGGGTTTACCTGCTGTATCCATTCCTGTCCTTGTGATTTAATAAACGCTAAATTTTAAAATGAATATCCCTTTCTTAATTACTGAGAAAATTTTGTTAATTATCCTGTGACATGTTGCGTGTATACAGGGTGTTACAAAAAGGTAAGGCCAAACTTTCAGGAAACATTCCTCACACACAAATAAAGAAAAGATGTTATGTGGACATGTGTCCGGAAACGCTTAATTTCCATGATAGAGCTCATTTTAGTTCTTCCACCTACGCTCAATGGAGCACGTTATCATGATTTCATACAGGATACTCTACCTGTGCTGCTAGAACATGTGCCTTTACAAGTACGACACAACATGCGGTTCATGCATGATGGAGCTCCTGCACATTTCAGTCGAAGTGTTCGTATGCTTCTCAACAACAGATTCGATGACCGATGGGTTGGTAGAGGCGGACCAATTCCATGGCCTCCACGCTCTCCTGACCTCAACCCTCTTGACTTTCATTTACGGGGCATTTGAAAACTCTTGTCTACGCAACCCCGGTACCAAATGTAGAGACTCTTCGTGCTCGTATTGTGGACGGCTGTGATACAATACGCCATTCCTCAGGGCTGCATCAGCGCATCATTGATTCCATGTGACGGAGGGTGGATGCATGTATCCTCGCTAACGGAGGACATTTTGAACATTTCCTGTAACAAAGTGTTTGAAGTCACGCTGGTAAATTCTGTTGCTGTGTGTTTCCATTCCATGATTAATGTGATTTGAAGAGAAGTCACAAAATGAGCTCTAACATGGAAAGTAAGCGTTTCCGGACACATGTCCACATAACATATTTTCATTCTTTGTGTGTGAGGAATGTTTCCTGAAAGTTTGGCCGTACCTTTTTGTAACATCCTGTATATTGTAAATCATTGTTGTTGCCCTTACATATACTCAAAATTATCAACAAGAAAATGATTTTTTAATATATACACTATTTACTCCTGTTTTTAGGATGGGAGGGGAGAGGGTACTACTGATATTAGATACAAGGGTGGCACTATCAAGTGCAGCCATGCAAGCTAAAAGTCAGAATTTTCCTATCTTCTCAATGAGTTTCACAATTTATTCTCTGTACATGCATATCCTTTTGTGATCCTTCTTCTCTTTCTCTTGGCAATATTATTCATTTCATATAACAAAGAAAACAAAAGATAATTAATACAATGGAAAATTTTTACATATTTTAATTACTTCAAGTATACCAGGCACCATCTTTTTTACCGTTGGCAGTTATACTGGTATTTAAGTACTGGCACTGAAAGGACGTGCGACTACTGTGGATTACTTTGGTGTATGTTGCTGGCGGATACTTTCACCAGCAGCACTTCATGTGTCATAAGTTTACACCTCCACCGTCTATCACTACGATCACCACTGAAACAGTCTAAATTGATTGATATATTAACTCTCCTTTGAACAGTGATGTTTACCTCTTCTTCCTTGAAGAAAAGTAAGCGCCGTCCATCGCTGTGATAAAGAATGCAGTGTAATAAAATCATAAATAATGTCATTGTTATATCCGAAGAGTGCAGGCTACAGTGTTTCCAGGCCTCATTCTCAGGATGATTAGAAGGAAACAGAAGAATACAGATATATGTTCAGTCCCCCCCCCCCACCCCCACCCGTATATATCTCTTCATAGTGGGGGCATGTTTATATTGCATTTTTGCCATTGCCCCCCCCCCCCCCCCCCAGTGTTAGGAAACTTAATGACTTCGCACAGGTAAGCCAAGATAGACACGAAGCCGACGCCTACCACAGTAGTACAAGTTTCTATGCCAACTAGCTCCAAAGATCATGAAGAGATGTATGATGTGATAAAAGAAATTATTCAGATAGTTAAAGGAGACGAAAATTTAATAGTCATGGGAGACTGGAATTAAATAGTAGGAAAAGGAAGACAAGGGAAATGAGTAGGTGAATATGGACGGGAGTAAGGAATGAAAGAATAAGCTGTCTGATAGAATGTTGCACAGAGCATAACCTAATAATAGCTAACACTTTCAGAATCATGAAAGGAGGTTGTATATGTGGAAGAGGCCTGGAGACACTGGAAGGTTTCAGATAGATTATATAATGATAAGACAGAGGTTTAGGAAACAGATTTTAAATTGTAAGACATTTTCGTCCAGCTGCACGTGTCAAACTGATTAACATTGCAGCCCCGGGAATTTTATGACAGCCACTCACCACCTTGTGGCACAGTTGGACACTTGTTTCAACAGTCAGGGTCAGTACTTCTAATATACAGGTACTGGTTTCTGTAATTAGGTCCCCGGCTCATTTCTTTTTGAACGCCTCTTATACACTGCACACACATGGAGACCGGTTGTGGTCGGCCAGCGCTCAACCCAGGACCCATTCAAGCAACGTCTCTCAGTGACAAGTGCACCAGGAGTTGCCCCAAATATGCTAATGTACACCCTCTTGCAATAAGCATCAGATGGAATGTTCCAGCAACATGGTGAGCACTATAAAAAGGGAAATCGCCCTGTGCCGGACGTCGCCAGGCTGAGGACTTGGAATATTTAGACCTGTGTTGGGAATGAGATAGTACTGAGAAGGTAGTCCGAGGACCGAGAGACAAGAAGCAGTTGACTGTTAAGAGTCAAGTGAGCCACATACAGTAGCATCATGCATTGAACAGATGAGTTAAAAGTCAGTAGTGACAGAAGTGAACTATCATTGAACTTTGTTATTTGGAGTTTAATTCAAAATGTGATTCCTTGGTATTTACACAGAGTTCTGTGTCTCTGAACACCCTCTTAGCTTGTAGATTCTCTACAGGATGCAGTTCTACCAGCAACCCATGCAAAAGTCATCCTTGATATCATCAATCGAGGTCAGCCCTTGTAATTAAAATGTCTCCTCCTCTCGGGACACGACAAGGATTGTGAACTCATTTTGGTTCCAGATATGGAGTGGGTGTGTTTCGATGTTAATAAAATCAGGGCACTGGAACAGGTGTATGGGAGCTCAGTTAAATTAAGTGTATGCCAAAGGGGAACGTCTCGAGCAAAGAATTTCGAGATGGAGAGGCCCCCACCACATTCGCATTCATGCCACAGTGAGCGACAGGCTCACCCTACAGAAGGGGACACCGATGCAGATGCTACCTCCACAGTGAGCAACAGGCTCACCGACACAGCTGCTGCCATGCAGACCATGAGCAACAGGCTCATCTGACTCCGAAGGATACACCCAGATAACAACGCAGTAACTAGCCTGATTACAATAGTAAGAGAAGGTTAGTGACTATGACTTCACTCTCTGAGGCAGGGAGTCCACTCTCAAATAGCAGGGTTCGAGATTTTTTGAGTCACAGTGATGTAACCAAATTAGTGCAATGGAAGTTTGATGGTGATCGCAAAAACAGTGGTCTGAATTCATAAACAATTGCAATAAAGCATACGAGTTAGTTGATCCTAGTTCTTTAAAGAATTTTTAAAGTTTATCATAGGACAAATCACTGGGTCAGCTAACAGCAAATTATTACTCTGTGGTCATACGAAATCCCGGTCCGCAGTGTGTGATTTTAATTGAAAATCGTGAGGAAAAGTGACCACTAGACTAATACACTTGCAAATTATTTGGCAGCAGAGGTGAAAGTGTGGATCACTGGGGCACAAGAATAGACGTAATGAAATTTCATTTCAGGGAAGCAATTAAAAGTGTAATGAACACAGATGATTTTGGAAGTAACGCATTGATTGGAAAACGCCGACGGGCAGTTTACAAGAACAGCATAAAGACGGTCATTAGAACTCACGGGGAGCATAGATTTAGTGGCAATTAAAGTAAGTGCCATTACTTCAGACAGAGAAAAGTTTGGGGGAACAATGTGGCCCCTCCTCAAGACAAAGCCATGGCGTATGTACAAAGTGTTTTATGTGTGGTCACAGAGACACTTGGTGTGCAGTTGTAATTAATTCAACCTTCGATTCCTTGAAGATTACCGGTCACAGAGATCGAAGTGGGTCACTTGTGAGGAGACAGGTCCCAATCGTAATGCCCAGCTCCAATGAGATGCAGTCAGTGTAACCTGATGGGATGTACTCACTCATGTACACAAGGGAAACCAGGGACATGCTTTACCTATCACTGCCCAGGAAACTAAGCCATGGACAGTACAGGGACCCGATGGCTGAATGTGCATAAGAAGAATGTACAGGGAAAGAAACGCAAAGGATAATGGACCAGTCACATTACTCTGCAACCGGCATTATACGTACCACAGATTGCACCAGCAAGAAAGATTTCATTCAGTTGAGATGCCCAGTTTTAATAGACAGTGGGGTGCATGTAAGTTTAATAAAGGTGGAAGGATAGAAGCCTGGGAGATAGTGGGATGAAAGGAAAGCTGTCAGTATTTGAAGTACTGCAAATGAGATCTGAACAGAAGGAAGAGCAAAATTAGTCTTGTATACTCCACAGCAGACAAGATGTGTACAGAATTTCCAGGTCATTGGAGCAAGTATTGGATTACACTTTGACGGTTTAGTTTTCGAGACTTCCTGGATCAGGACCGCATGATTATTGACTAAGTAAGCCAACGACTTAAGACACGAAACGACTGGGTTGAGTTGTAAGAGACAGGTAAATATGCAACAGTAGACAAATTGGGAATGGCACTAAACAGAAGTGCTGATGCACGACACAAGAAGAGAACTGAGGAAGTGAGATCTAGTGGAAAAGCACTACTAGGTGTTACAAGACACCAGTGGTACACAAACGGGGAAGCAATAGCACAGAAACCGGTAACCATCTATTCAAGAATGAGTGGTTTACCCAGGCAAGTAAACACAAGCAGGACTAGAGTAAGAGCCCCAGACAAGCAGCTGAACAGGACATTAGCACAAGCTTCACTTGGCCAACCTAAGGCTGTCAGCATCACAGAAAAACGGGAGTCATGGAGGGAATTTCGCCAGACAGTGTGTTGACAGGCCGTAAGGGATAAACAGTAATCAACCAGCAGCAACGGTAATCAGAGGTTAAAACAGAAATGTGGATAGAACCTTAAGAAAAGCATTTTGTTCAAGTAAAACTAACAGGAGTTAAAGGGACTAAAACTGTTATTCCAATAAACTTGTCATGAGGAAGATGTGCAAGTACCAATACCTTCACCAAACCACTGCAAGTTCAGACAAGTATGAAGAGATATGCCCACTATTGTAAGGTCTATAAAGAGCCTTCTGCTAGAGAACATGTGAGTAGACCATTTGAATGAGAGAGAGAGAAACAATCAATTTCAGAATTGTGCATTGCCTTCAAAACGTGTTCCATTTACTGTGCGATCTATTAATGCATAAAACAGTCGAGATACACCACATACCAGAAGTAGCCGGAAAGATGTTGACAGTATGTTAGCAGATGGAATGATATTGCCTAGGAATAGTCCTTGGAATTTCCCGTTATTTATGTTAACTAAGAAAGTAGATGCAAGCGGACCATAGAAATGGAGAGTGGTAGCTGACTACAGAAAGTTAAATTAGATGTCATTCAATATGGTGTATCCTCTCCCCATATGCACGAGATACTAGACAAAATATTTTTCAATGTCGGACATGGTAAAGAGATACTACCAAGTGCTTACAGATGAAAGAGATCACAAGAAAACTGCATTTAGCACGCCCAGAGGTCACTTTGAATACAATAAGATGGCCATGGAGTTGAAGACAGCGGCATCCACATCCCAAGGACCACAGGGTAACCAAGTCATCGTACTTTAAATCATCAGATAGATAAGTGCGAATTCCTGTGGAAAGAAGTCAATTTTTTTGGGTCTTGTGTTGATGGCAATGGGATTTCGGCTGGATCCATCCAAAGCGGAAGCCATCAGGAAATACCTGCAACCAACAACACAGTTGAAAGAGTATTTAGGCTTCGCAGAAGACAACAGGCATTTTTGAAGCCACTTCAGTAAGACAGCCAAACCACTGTATGATGCATTGAAAAAGGGAGTTCCATATAGCTGGGGGACTCAACAGGAAGCAGCTTTCCAACAATTAATAGAGAGAATAATTAGTCTGTTGATATTACACTACCCAGACTTAGAACAAGAGTTTATAGTGACAATGGACCTGAGCCAGCATGTCACTTGTTCAGTTCTAAGTAAAGGATCAGTTGGCAAGGATCTACCAGTAGCCTTTATACGAGGGTGGTTTGAAAAGTTTTCGGAACGGAATAGGAAAGAAGTACTTACATCACCGAAACTTTTTTTTATTTCTCAATGTAGTCTCCTTGTAGATTAATGCACTTAGTCCAATGATGTTCCAATGCCTTGATCCCATCTTGAAAATGAGTTTCCTCCAGGCTTGCGAAATAGTTGTCTACTCTATCAGTTCTTTGTTTGAAGTGAATCTTCGCCCACTAAGAAAAATTTTCAGTTCTCGGAAGATGACGAAGCTATATCAGTTGAATAAGGCTGGTGTGGCAAACACCTTAGTTCATGTAATTTTGCAGATAATTTTTTCATTTCTAGTTCTTCAGTTAAAATGTGATATACCCTTTCAGATGACACCTGGCAAGCTTGAACGATTCCACACACTTTCAGTTGGTGAGTCTCCATGACCATTTTGTGAACTTTTGCAATGATTGCTGGAATAATGACACATCTCGGCTGACCACTGCGCGAATCATTATCTAAGCTCTCCCGACCAAATTTAAATTCATTTGTCCTCTTGGCAACAGTTGAATATGAAGGAGAAGAGTCCTCCAGTGTATTCTGAAAATCAGCATGAATGTCCTTTTGTTTCATACACTTTTTTACGAAGTACTTAATCACTGCTCGAATCTCGGTTTCCCCCGCCCCCCCATCTTCGCAAATCACTACGTGGGAGCCACATCACTGCCACAGCTCTCTTCCAAGAGCACTGACATAGCGCGTGTTTACAGGCAACAGTCCAGTGAGAATCAAGTGCACAACTCATTGCTCTAGCACTGACGTCTCATGATGATTCCGAGAACTTTTCAAACCACCCTCATATCTCAGAGAATCAACAAGTCTGTAAAAAATTAAAGCACCATGGAGAGAAAGCTACTCACAACAGCGTGGGTCATGAGGTACATCAGACCTTATCTGTTCAGAAGACATTTCAAGAGTGACAAATCACAAGCCACTCACGGGGATCGGTAGTGTTTCTTATCCGTCATCCTACCTGATGAAGTTCAAGTTGAAATTAGAAGAATAGGATTACCAGATTTTGTACAAAGGGCGCAAAAAGAAAATAAAGGCAGAGGTGTTGTCTCACATTTGGAATGCAAGAGAGATAGGATGTGACCCAGCACCTACAGCAGTGAGTGGAGACAATAACACTGTAGATACAGTACTGGGAAAATAAGCGATCGAGAAGGCAGCCTACAAAATAAGTGTTTCAAATAGAGATTTTTTTCCTCAAAGAACAGTAGGAATACATTTATAATGTGCATGTATGTTTTATTTTACAGTACTGCTTGTATTTATTAACAGTCTTTGCTTCTTTTTGCAAAGATTCATTTGATTTTCCATATGTAAAGCATTATATACAATTAAAATTCACTACTGCTTGCAGTTTTGCTTTTATAAGCTAGGGGGTACATTTGTTGCAGAATTCAATCTACTTTTTGTCTCAGCATTTGAACTAGGAATAATTCTTAATACAAACCCAACTACTTTTAGCTAATTTGGAACCTGAAAATTTTTGGCTCTCAAAGTACGGAACACGTTAAGCCACCTTCTGTTTGCATTTCCTTCGATGCACAACCCTTGATTCAAAATATCTTCTGTATTATAATGTTCAACATGCAAACAATCTTCAACTACATCATCGAACCAAAATGAGTCAATTAATTCTTGAAAATGCTCAAATTTTAGCTTGGACTACAAAGAGGCACCCAAGATTGTAAAGTCATTGGCAAAAGATCTTCGAATTTGAAATTCTTGACTAAATATGTTCTCTATTACACTTAAAAGTCCGTAAGATTATCCTCAAGGTGTTTTATGAAACAGTTAACTTATTAAAAACTTTATTTGCAGTCTTTTAGTGTTGTCATAATCATTTAACAATAACTTCAGACCTTTGGGACAACCATCATACTTATCATGTAACTTTTAATGGGTTAATTTGTAATGATTGTGACAGCTGTTCATGTTAAAGAAAGCCATATAGTTGGTAAATACAAGAAATATGGGATAGTTGGCAACTCTAATCAGTGCAGATGAGGCAGTAGCCAAGGCCGTCTGTGACGACCTACAGATAATGGGAGGAGGTAATAATACGCTCTGAGTATCAGAGGAAAGCTGCCAAAGGAAATAAACAAGCTCAAATTCAGTAACTAGTATAAGTAATATGAAGCAAATGCACGTCTCCGATTGGAAGAAAATCAAGGTATTGATAGAATGTACAAGAGGGAGTAGAGCAATATTATAGCTGGCCGGGAATGAAGGCAAACATATAGACATTTATTCCTGATTGTGAAAGTGAAAGTAAAAGTTACCCAAGCTAAAACTAAGCAGCCATTAGTGATAATGCAGACCATTACCACAGTCACAGGTTGGTAACAAGTACCTTTTGACCTTCCAAGGTCCATTGACAAAAATCGTTGTGGCAGAGCTGCTGGACAAACAGGACACAGACACTTTTGCAAGGAAGTTGGTGGAGAACATTATCCTAAAATTCAGTATACCAGGCACCCTGCTGAGCCATATTGGTAGTAATTTCATGAACAACATGATGAAGTTTGTATGCAGATTGTTAAGGATTCAGAAGCTGCGAACTATGAGCTACCACCTGCAAACAAACAATGAACTGGAGTGCACACATGGGATATTAACTGAGATGTTCAGACTTTACATAAACAGAGACCAAGCAGACTGGGACATGTGGGTGTCATTTGCAATTTTCGTTTTCAACACAACCACCCATGGTGCAACATTTGAATTATTCTTCGGCAGAAAATGAAACCTCCTGGGGATTTTATACAGGAAGATGGTGAATCTTATCTATAACTGCAATCACTGTGTTGCACGGTTATGCCAAAGGACGCAGTTTTATACGAAGAGGTCAGAGCCACCAATCAAGAGAACAAGGAACGGAATAAAATTCAATAAGGTAACACAGATCCAAGACGTTTCAGGTGAATGACAGTACTGATATATGATGAGTGTGTAAGAAGGAAACTGGACAGTCAATGGAGAGGGCCCTATCATGTAGTCACTGTAGACAAGCCAAATGTGACAATTAGGATAAAAGGACAGAAATGCACAAAGGTACATACAAATAGGCTGAAAGAATTATTTTTAATTGCAGATGGCAGGAGTAGGAGACTTCCTGGGATGGCTAATCATCAGCAGTGTGATGACCAGCATAGCAGAACAGAGACATTGAGGGGCAACCGGTTATGATGATTCCAATCTGCACCTGGGATTTATTACGACAACCAAGAAATGGTTAATTTATGTAGTAGTACAAGGCATATATTAACATATTTTAATTTGAAGGAAATTACACGAGAAGTTTGACAAAACTCAGCAAGCAGTGTTGAACTGCATAAAGAAGTATGTACGGAAAAGTTGGCCATGGTTGCAAATCAAGCCATAACACGGCATGTAGAAAAAATAAGTTAAGTAGAACAACTGATAGGGCAGTTAGCCAGACATGAAGCCACCGGAGGGAAAAGAGGAATTTTGAATTTTATAGGAGAAATAAGTAAGATTTTGTTCGGCACATTAGATGAGGATGATGCAACTCCCCCCCCTCAAGGCTAGATGTTCTGGAGGAACAGCAATGAGATTTACTCACATTATCAAGGGACCAAGAGACAACAGTTAAGGTCTCACTAGTGAGCTTTAATCAGACGATCGATGTGGTTATAGAGAAAGGAAAAGATAATCGCTGACAGAATTCAGAAGTTGTGTAAACATTGGAAGATTATGAAAATAGTACAAGAAAGAAGGTACAGCAGGCATTAATTCTGATAACTGTAACTGAACAGTTGTTTCAATTAACAGAAATGTTTAGTGAATGGGAAAACCCGGTACAAACGGTGCAGTATTTAGAGTTAATTAACGATGATATGAAAGACAAAAGGTTTCCGATTGCCCTAACTGAGGGCCAGGGTTACCAACTGCTGTGTATTAAGGATTTACAAGTATTTTTAGCCCGCAGTACTTTAAGCTATGTTCTAAATGTACTGCTAGTGGATGGCACTGAGTATATGATCTATAAGATATGGCCATTACCTGCAGAAGTTGAGACAACTAAGAGACTAAAAGTATCAAATAATCAGCAACCAGTCGCAAGATCATGTTTGACGTCTAAGACAGTGTTATTACTCAGGGAACATACAAGTTGAAAGCACCGATGATGGCTGTTAATCAGTTGAAATCGATATGCAAAATTAAATAAAGAAAACATGATCTTGCGACTGGTTGCTGCTTATTTGGTACTTTTATGGTTTACGGTCGCTGCACAACTTGGGAACCGTATGAAGCCCCCCATTCAGAACTAAGAGACTGTTTACCTGTATTACCCCCACAGCTGAATTCTTAATAACTGATTAAGCCAAGAGGTAGTATGTGCAGTTGTCTCTTGAACAATTAAAATGTAAATATATTAATAACAAGCACCAGATCTGTAAACAAAGTTTTCTATTCATACCTACGTATGATCATGAGAGATGTGAAGCACAAATGCTGCAGCCAGTTCAAGAGGTACCAAAAAGATTGCAATCTAAAATATATAATTTTGAACAAAAGTATCTGGACACAGATATGGAGCACTGAATGGTTATTTGTAACGCACAAAGATGGGGTGAGTTACAGCCATCCAATGTCATATGAAAATTTAAGGGCTGTGGAACTTGGATCATGCTACAATCAAAGCAAACAATACATACCAACAACAATAGGAGTTATGTAGATATAGTACCTGCCTTAAATACAGAAACAGACTGTTGTATTATAGAACCTGGAAATCCTAAATACCTGTAATGTTGCCTTTAGAGCAATTAGTTCGCCATTTGGAAGCCACTGGATATAAGATTGATGAGTTATAATATGAAATAGATTAGTAACAAAGAACAACCTTCGAGGCAAGGTCAATGACTGAGTATTCCACCTCGGGATTGTTATGGTAACTGTATTTATAATCTTGTGCTGCCTGCGTATTTATTGTAGATGTAGAATTCTGGTAAGGAACTGTGTTAAATAGCAGGCACAGATTGTTGTGCAAGAATTTGTGTAACAAATAATGTTGTAATTGAATGTTCCCCAATCTCACATGTCAAATATGCCCAACTCACCCAAGTAATGTGGACTATGAGGAGGAGGAGCTGGACTCTTATGACGCCAGGTCAATCCACTATTCTCTGTAAGTGTAACAAAGACTAACTAGGGCTACCAGTCCTCTGCCAAGGTGAATTAGGAAGACTGAATCCCTCTCCCCTATAACAAAAACCCCACAATTAAGCACTGACAAATGGTAAGTCCCAGCAAGGACTGGAAACTGATACTTTGCAATGTTAAAATGTTGACTTATTTCTCGCAAATGTATAACTATATTGTAAATGAAGAATAAGACCAGTATTACTTTTTGGTCAGCCGTAAAACCGTATGTATTGTTCTGCAATGCTGTTGACATTAAAAAATGGATGTAACAAACGGAACTAGCGATCCACTGCCACTACTGACGATGCGATCAGAAAATTTTATACTTCCTGAGGACATATAACACCCCAACGACCCCCTTAAAGTCAATTAAGACAGAATATCATAATATGAAGTAGGAAAGAGTTATCTTGGCAAATACATCTTTGCCGATAAGTTAACACTAAGAAGTTTCGATAACAACAACATTATACATCACTGATAGTTTTTGTTATGAGAAGAGGAGGAAGAAACCTCAGATTTAATTAATGGACAAATATCCAAGTGATAATTGCAATTATCACTTGAAGGCTAAGTCAAAGGTGATGTTAGTCAGAGATAACTTTTATGTGGGAGAGAGTTGTAAGCGCAACGAAGAAATTCAATGCGCCTACAATACTCTTTCACAGAAGAAGTCACTTGCTGGCTCTCGTCCTGCAAAGACGTGCGAGAACAGTTCTTGTCTTAGTTATTGAGTGTACGGAACGCGACGATGTTGTTTTGCGTTCAGAAGTGTTTCTTGCGTGACGTGATTCACGAACTTCGGAAACTGATTTTCCAAGCAGAGGCAAGAACTGAAAGACGCGTTTAACCGTGGATAACGGGTTAATTGAACTTTATTTACGAAACTAGTGAATATTGGACTTGACTTTCAATTAGTTGGAACTAAAAGAAGAGTGGATAGTATATCAAAGGACTACATCACTCAATTAGTCTCGAGTAGGGCACAATTACACGACTTCACGAAGATAATACAATTTCGCTGAAGAGTCAAGTTGTAATTGTCAAGAAACTTAATTTTAATAGACCTGACTTTACCGAACAACTGCGTGTGCGTGTGGTGCGAAAGTTATAAAGTATTTAGTGGCCAAGGAACAATAAACTGTTCGTTCCAAGTGAAATATCAAGCGTGGACTACATTATTAAGTGATTTAATCAATGATAGTTAACCAACGACAGTTCAGCACGGACAATTTAATCTGAATATCAAAATACCTACTTCATTAATTGAAAAGAGAACTTTGAACATTTTTTTAACATTACGGCGTAGGTTCACTCAGAAGTGATCAAAGAGTATCTGTGGATCTCGCTTCATATAGGTTCAACAACTCCATAGCAACGAGCCAACAACGCACGAGAAGACACAATTACATTGTTTCCTTGCAATTGGTGGTGTGTACGATGCGGATGAGATAAAATTTAACAACTACTGCATATCCGGGCAATGAATCATTCAATCTTAAATCAGAAGAAGCATCCATCTTACGAGTTCGCATTTCTGTCTCCCGTTCACCAACGGGGACCTACGTCATCGCGCATCTTGTCTCAACTCCACTGCGAGAGCTGTGGCAGTAGCAGCACTACGGCGTCGACAATATCAGCACGCAGTTTGAGTGCGGGGACGCCACAGACAGCATCTACAGAATTTGCACAGGGGATTACAGATGTCACGGATTCAAATATTGAGGAAATATGACATTACATTCAGGGTTGTAGCCAGGAACTGTCCAGGGAAGACGGCAGAAGCATTGGCGCAACTGGTTATTCAAACAGCGATGGGCTGCAAGGGACAGTACATAGACTATACATATGGAGACGGACTATGATCAGCCAGCACTTGACCCCTGGTCCCGTACAGCAACGCAAGTGCATCACGAGACATGGTAAGGTACACTCCCATTTGATGTGCATCAGATGGAATGTTTCAGCAACATGGTGAGCAGTATAGAGAGGGAAATCACTCTCAACCGAAGGACAGCACAGTAGGTATTCTTCTGGGACGTTACCCTTGTGCCGGTTGTCGCCAGGCTGAGGACTTGGAATATTTAGAGCTGTGTTGGGAACGAGATAATACTGAAAAAATAGTCTGAGGACCGAGAGATAGGAAGCAGCTGACTGTTGAGAGTCGAGAGAGCCACATACAGTAGCATCATGCATTGAACTAGTCAGTAGTGCCAGAAGTGAACGGTCATTGAACTTTGTTATTCGGAGTTTAATTCAACCTACGATTCCTTGGTATTTACACACTCTCTTAGCTTGTACATTCTTTACAGGGTGCAGTTCTACCAGCTGCCCATGCAAAAGTGTTGGGGATATGTGAACAAACATTTTCCACCGTGCATTAGTGGCGCACAAGATATGATGTGCAGAGTGCATTAGACTCTATAGAATATACATGTTCCGTGTTTGTTGTTGGGGGCAACGTAATATAATTTGGTAGTCAGATGTATTAATATGTGTTGTGCGAATAAAGCATAAGTTTATTTTGTCCCTTAAATCGTGTTACCTGTCATTTAGCTGCGTTAACCTGCATAAACTACAACAGGTTGTGGGACCATGTACTGGATTAAAGAAATAATAAGCTTTAAGGTGACGTGTATTTGCGCAAAAGGTGCGCGGGAGTTCGTATAGACTTGGATGGTGTACTCTATACGAAGAAAATAACTGTAAAACGAGTACAACACAGATACCGCAAATAGAGCGGCTTGTAGGGCGCGAAAATTGCGCGACCTGGAAATTTGCCGTTGAGTCGTATTTGCACCTGGATGACTTATGAGACGTCGTAAACGGTAAATTGGCACCTACGGAATCAAGTTTTGCTACTAAGGATCGGAAGGCGAAATCAAAACTAATCCTTTTGATTGATCCAGTGAATTATGTTCAAGTAGAAAAGGCTAAGTTAGCAAAGGAGGTATGGGACAAACCGAAAAACGCATTTGAAGATAGTGGTTTTACCATAAACGTAGGATTACTTCGTGAGCTGATAACCACAAGACTGAATAAGTGTAAAAGCATCGATGAATATGTGAATAAAATAATTTCAATCTCCAATCGTCTGAGGAATATTGGTTTTGAAATTGCGAATGAATGGATTGGAACGTTATTGTTAGCTGGACTACCTGAGAAATATTCGCCAATGATTATGGGTTTGGAAAGTTCGGGAATATCCATTACAGCGGATAGTGTTAAGGTAAAGATTCTACAGGACGTGAAGAATGAACCAGATTCTAATGATTCAGAAAAACAAACAGCGTCGGCTTTATGCTCTTAAGTACAAGGAGAAGTAGCCAACAAGATGTTTCAGATGCCAGAAAATTGGACATATTGCTTCGAAGTGTAACGAAAAGTTAAGTATAAAAGAAAAGAAGCATGTTAATTCTAGCAGTCCTGAGAGAAAGACTACCGATAAAGGTAAGGCATTTTCTGTTTTTTACTCTTTTAATGAAGCGAGTGACGATCATGCAGAATGGTTCCTAGATTCAGGAGCATCTGTGCACATTACCAAAGCTCCGTCTGGTTTGTATGATGTCCAGTCAAGGATTGACATAGGAATTTATATAGTTGACGGATCTAAGTTAAGGCGTGAACTCGCAGGAAAAGTGGATCTTAAATTGCTTCTAAATGGGGAAAAGGAAATTTTTACTGCTCATGATGTACATTATGTAAAGAATATCGCAACTAATTTGTTGTCAGTAAGCGAAATAGTAAAGAAGGGTAATAAAGTTATCTTCGATATAGAGGAGCCAAAGTGATAGACTCTTGTGGTGAGATTGTAGCTACCGCAAGTAATGTAAGAGGTATTTACAAAGTTCAAAATACTGCTGAAACAGGAAATCACTCTGTTTATGCTGGAAAAGGTTTTTGTGGCATAGGAGACGTGGACATTTGAATAGGAAAAGTATGACTTTACTGAAAAATATGGCTACTAGGGTGGAAAATTACGGAATGAATAACGTTCAGTGTGAGGTGTGTTTGCAAGGGAAGCAGGCTAGATTGCCATTTAAATCGAGCCAGAGCAGATCTACTAAAGTCTTGCAACTCATACATTCAGATCTCTGTGGACCTATGGAGAATGAATCCTTAGGAGGTAGCGTCTATTTCCTGACGTTCATAGACGATTTTTCTAGATACATGCATGTTTATTTTATAAGTAGCAAGGGTCAAGTGAATGAAGTATTTGTTATTTATTACAAAATGGTCGAAAGACAGACTGGGAAGAAAATTAAAATCATTAGATCAGACAATGGATCAGAATATGTAACCAGACAGTTTAAGGAACAGTTGAATGGAATGGGGATTAGGCATCAGACTACCATTCGCTACAGTCCTTCTCAGAATGGAGTTGCAGAACGAGCGAACAGAACCATTGTAGAAAAGGCAAGAAGTATGTTAAGCGATGCTAAGCTACTTAAGTGTTTCTGGGCAGGGCTGTGTCAACAGCAGTGTATTTAATTAACAGATCACCTACCAAAGCTGTGAGACGCAAAACACCTTATGAAGTATGGACTGGGAAGAAACCAGATCTAAAGCACTTAAAAGTCTTTGGATGTGAAGCCATGGTTCAGATTCCAAAACCATTAAGAGGAAAGTGGGATGCAAAAGCTCAAAAATATATTTTTGTTGGCTACTGTCGTGATTCAAAATGCTACAGATTTTATAATCCTGTGAATAAGAAGATAGTAAGTAGTAGAGATGTAGTATTTTTGGAGGATTATAGACCTAAAATAAAGGAAAGTAGTCAAAATGACACAGTAATGCAGCCAAGCATAATGTGTGATAGTGCTGAAACAGAGATGCAAACTGAAACAGAGGAAGCTGATGCGCTACCTGAGAATCAAATTGAGAAAGAAGATTCAACAGAGGAAGTCAGTTTAAGGCGGTCTTCACGTATAGCAAAACCGAAAGAATATCCAGATTATGAAATGTATGCTGCCCAAACAATCAACAATGAACCAGTCACAGTTGAGGAAGCTTTAGCAAGTTCAAATGCTCAAGACTGGAAAAAAAGCTATTGAAAAGGAACTGCAATCTTTTGTGGATAATGATACATATGAATGGGTTGACATGCCTGAAAATAGAAAGCCACTAGGAACAAGATCGGTCTTCAGTATTAAAAATCCTGAGAGTGCAATACCAGAATTCAAAGCCAGATTGGTAATTAAAGATGTTCCCACAAAGAAGGAATAGATTACAATGAAACTTTCTCACCGGTGGTGAAGTATTCATCATTAAGATACCTTTTAGCTCTGGCTGACTGCAGTACAGTCTTACTGCCGCCAACTTACATTTTGCGGAAAGACCACAAAGATAAGAGAAGAGAGATTGGGGCTCGGACAGAGGCATATAGGCAGTCATTTTTCCCTCGTACTGTTTGGGAGTGGAACAGGGAGAGAAGATGCTATTTGTGGTACGAGATACCCTCCGCCACGCACCGTATGGTGGATTGCGGAGTATGTATGTAGATGTAGATGTAATTCATCAAATGGATGTGAAAACAGCCTACCTGAATAGAAGACTGGAAGAGGAAATATATGTGACTCCACCTGATGAAGTTAAGCGACCTTATCAAGGGAAAAGGAGAATTTGGCGTTTGAAGAAAGGCATATATGGATTAAAGCAAAGGGGCCATTGCTGGAATAAATGTTTGCATAAAAGTTTGATACATCTTGGCATGCTACAGTCAGATCCCAGTATATATCATAAAAGGAGGAATGAAGAAATTGCAATCATGGCCATAGGGGTAGATGATTTTTTTATTTTAACCAATAGTGAAAGCCAGATGAGCTTTTTTAAAGTACAGTTGTGGTCAGAACTTACTATGCTTGATTTAGTGGAAATTAATCAATACTTAGGCATGAAGATTCTAAGAAGTGTCAACAGAGAAGAATTATGGATTCATCAGTCTCTGTACACAAGGAAGATCTTAGAAAAGTTCAATATGGAAAATGGTAAACCTATTTCTACTCCTATGGAAAACAATGCAAAACTGCTAATAACTGATGATGACAGGAAATGTAAGGAAAGTGTATCCTATTTGGAAGCTGTAGGAAGTCTACTGTACTTAGCACAGACTTCCAGTCCAGACATTGCATTTGCCACAAATGGAGTAAGCAAGTTTTGCAGTGATCAGAGAGAAAAGCACTGGATGGCAGTCAAGAGAATATTCAGATATTTAAATGGAACTGCTGATTATAAGTTAAAATATTCTAAAACTGGAAACATAAATTTGGAAGGATACAGCGATGCAGACTGGGGAAATGAGTTGGAAAGCAGACACTCCATCACTGGAAGTTGTTTTAGACTAATGGGAGGATTGATATCATGGTCATGTAAGAGACAAAGAACTGTTGCTTTGAGTACTTTAGAAGCTGAATATAAGGCCTTGTCCTCCACTATCCAAGAAGCTCTTTGGATCCATACACAGATGAGTGAAATAGAATCTCCTCCTACATTGAAGCCAACTGTCATATTTTGTGACAATATGGGAGCTATTAAACTAGCAAAATATGTCACCAGTGTAAGATCCAAACATATTGACATAAGGCATCACTTTATAAGACATAATGTGGAACAGTGGAATATAATCCTAAGTTACCTATGCACCGAAGACATGTTACCTGATCTCCTAACCAAGCCTCTCAGTAAGGACAAATTTCAGAAGCTGATGAAACATTATAGTTTAACCTGGGATGTACAGTGTTGAGTAGCTGAAAAATATTTGTTCAACGAGGAGTGTTGGGATATGTGAACAAACATATTCCAGCGTGCATAGTGGCGCACAAGATATGATGTGCATTAGAGTGCATTAGACTCTATGGAATATACATGTTCCATGTTTGTTGTTGGGGCAACGTAATATAATTTGGTAGTCAGATGTATTAATATGTGTTGTGTGAATAAAGCAGAAGTTTATTTTGTCCCTTAAATCGTGTTACCTGTCATTTAGCTGCATTGACCTGCATAAGCTACAACAAAAAGCCACCCTTTGATGCCATCGATCGAGGTAAGCCCTTGTAATTAAAATGTGTCCTCCTTACTTCATCTCAGTACATGACGCAGCACAGCCTCCTATTGCGATGCCTCTGCCAAGACATGCCACGATTATGTGACAATATTGTTCCATTTTGTGGGAGTAATACTACCTAATGATTTCACCTGAACCCACACGAGTTTTGTTACACTGAAATGGCAGTGATATGGTGGAAGATGCAACACTCTATGACAATTAATGGTCTGTCAAGACCGACGTTCACCATTAATGGATTAAAGTTAAGTATTCCACCAGCTACGTCCTTTTTTCTAAATTCTAATTTCCTTGTCCTGTTCCAGACCTCACGCCAGCCTGCGTGAGCTAAAACGCGTGACTTTCGGCCTCCTTCTAGTAACACGGTGTTGGCTCTCCTGCCAACCAAAACATTGGCGACGAGGCACAACCGTGTTCTTATCGATATTGCCCTGATTTCCTTGTGTAATGGCTTCGCCACAATCTCCAGATGTACTGTCCGAATTTTATCGCTTACAGAATCAGCAGACGCAGGCCTTACTGGATGCCCTTGGACAGCTCGTCCAGGGTCAACGGGCAATGCAAAACGATGCGGCAGCCGCCACTCCACCGCTAACGCAGCCACAAAACGCTGTTGCACCAACTTTTCGACCTTTTGATGCTGCAGTGGAAAGCTGGACGGAGTGGTCACGCCAATTTGAATTCCATCTCGCCACCTACAGAATTCAAGGTAACGAGCAGCAGCCTTTTTTGTTATCATCAGTCGGCGTCCAAACGTACCATGTGATAGTCAAATTATTTCCCCGACGCGACATAGCAACTCTGTCCTACGACGAAATTTTGTATGCATTAGATGCATATTTCAAAGAATCAGTCAATGTAGTTGCAAAAAGGTATACCTTCTTTCGTACAAAACGTACGGCAGGTCAGACTAATCGGGAGTGGGTTGCAACCTTGCAAGCCCTTACTAGGGATTGTGCTTTTGAGTGTCAATGTGGACTCCCTTATTCCGATACTATGGTACGTGATGCAATTGCACAGAACGTTTCTGATGTTCGTATAAGGGAACAGATTTTGAAACTAGTTAATCCCTCCCTTCAACAAGTGATGGACATATTGGATCGGCAGGACACACTTGACTTAGCTCAGGAATCATTTGAAACTTCACCAGCCGTGTGTCAGGTTAACCGGCCCGCCGGGCGAGCTGCACGTAGCAGTAAACAGCCCTCGCGCCCGGCCGCGGCGCTGCCGCCAGGCTCTCAGCCACGGGTGCCGCGCAGGCAAGCAAATGCAGTGCTAAAATCATGCCCACGGTGTGCTACTAGACATTCGTGGGAGAATTGCCCGTCACGCCAGGCTATTTGCTTTTTCTGTAATAAAAAAGGACATGTTCAGCGTGTTTGCCAGAAAAAGCTCAGATCTGAAACTCACAACCATTCCAGGCCCTTTGCTTCGCGCCGAATTCGAACCAAGGATACTCAGGCTCGTGAAACTTCGCCCACGGAAATTCATGTAGTTCATTCCACTCCGCCCAGTGCCACACTCTCTAACAGTGACTATGTTCGTCCCACAAATAGTGTGCGTGGACATCGCCGGAAATCCCGTCAAGTCGCAAGTGATTATGTGCCAGTGTCAGTTCACGTTGCACGAGACAGTCGCTCTTGTCGTCAGAAGGACAATAAACTTTTTGTAGACTTGGACATTAACGGCAAAGTTATACCATTCCAGCTCGATACCGGAGCTGCAATTTCACTGATCAATCAAGACACTTACAAACTGCTGGGCACACCTCTGTTGCGTGCCGCAAATGTTAAGCTAACTAGCTATTCAGATCAAAAGATCCCTGTGTTAGGACAGTGCAGCATTCTTGCAACATACAAAGGACAAACAAAACTTGTGTCATTTTACGTCCTTCGTTCTTCTTCTGCAGTGAACTTGTTTGGTTTAGATTTATTTCAGTTGTTTAACTTGTCTATTGTAAATCAGATCCTATCAGTGAACCAGACTGTACCTTCAGACAGTGTTTCTCGTCTATGTGAAGAATTTGCAGACATTTTTGCACCAGGTCTTGGTTGTGCTAAGAACTATAAAGCACATTTGGAACTGAAAGCAAACGCGCAACCGAAATTTTTCAGAGCGCGCAATGTTCCCCACGCATTGCGTGATGAGGTCGAAAAAACATTACACGATTTGGAATCACAAGGTGTAATTGAACGTGTGCAGGCTTCTCTCTGGGCATCACCCTTAGTAATTTTGCCAAAACCTTCGGGGAAAATTGAGACTTTGTGTGGACTTCAAGGCAACAGTGAATCCACAACTAGTGATTGCAACTTTTCCTTTACCCCGCCCGGAAGATCTTTTTGACAAACTGTGCCCAGGTAAATATTTTTTGAAGTTGGACCTAGCAGATGCGTACTTGCAAATACCGGTGGACGAAGACTCCCAGTGCATTTTGGTGGTTAACACGCATCATGGTTTGTATCGATTCAAATGACTGCCATTCGGGTGTGCATCCGCCCCTGCATTGTTTCAGCACTATCTCCAAACTGTTTGTGCGTTGGTTCCTACTGCTGCAAACTATCTGGACGATATTGTGATCTCCGGAAAGACGGAAGAAGAACATTTAGCCAATCTCAGAACATTATTTCAGGTCTTGCGACAAAATGGTCTTTGCTTGCGGAAGGACAAATGTGTGTTTTTTTGCTCGTGACTTGCCCTACCTGGGACATGTACTCAATGCCCAAGGCATACATCCTAGTCCCGAGCACCTCCGTGCCATACAAGACTTGCCTTCGCCGCAGAATTTGCAGCAGCTACAGAGTGTGCTGGGAAAAATCAACTATTCTCATAAATGTGTGCCGCATGCATCTTCCATTTCAGCTCCGCTTCATCGCTTACGCCGTAAAGGTGTTCCGTTCGTCTGGACGACGGAATGCGAACGCGCCTTTCGCCAGCTGAAATCGGCGTTGCTTTCCAATACTTGCCTTACGCCATTCGATCCCCAGAAGCCCCTTTTGTTGATGGTGGATGCATCGGATTTCGGGATCGGTGCTGTGCTTGCGCACAAAGTGGATCGCACGATCGCCCTATTGCTGTTGCGTCAAAGAAATTATTCACAGATCGAGAAAGAAGCATTGGCTCTCGTATTTGGCGTTACAAAGTTTCATGATTTCTTGTATGGTCGTCATTTTACCATCATCACAGACCACAAACCTCTTACATCGCTTTTTCATCCAAACAAGCCTGTACCTCCAAGTACAGCGCAGAAATTCTTTCTCCGGCTCGCAGTACCGCTACGATATCTTATATCAGTCCACTGCTAAGAACGGAAATGCCGATGCGTTGTCCCGTTCGCCTGTTGCTGAGGATAGAGCATTCGATTCCTCCGAACTTGCTTGCATGTTCATTGATTCGGAAACCGATGACGTGGTCGAATCGTTTCCGATTGATTTTCGTCGTGTAGCTACTGCCGACCCTCTCCTTGCTACCGTTCTGCGTTTTGTTTCTACTCAATGGCCCTTGTCAAAGTCACGGATCGGGGATCCGTTGGTTCGCCGATTATTTGCTCACAAGGAGAGGCTTTTTGTTCGACGTGGTGTTTTCCTGTTGCGTTCTGATAATGATCAGTCCAGGGTCGTGGTCCCACGTTCGTTAAGGTCCTCTGTCTTCCAGCTTCTCCAACAATGACATTGGGGTATAGTGAGAACGAAACAACTTGCTCGTCAGCACTGTACTTGGTTCGGAATCGATGCCGCGATTACGAATATGTGCTCTTCTTGCATGGTGTGTGCTGAACACCAATCAGCCCCACCGCGGAAATTCTTTGCATGGCCAAAAGCCACTTCCCCTTGGCAACGCTTACACATCGATTTTGCTGGTCCATTCTGGAATGCTCGATGTTTGGTTGTGGTAGATTCATTCAGTAATTTTCCTTTTGTTGTCCGGATGTCTTCCACGACGTCATCTGCCACCATCCAAGCGTTATCTGCTATCTTTTGCATTGAAGGTCTTCCACAGACTATTGTTTCCGACAACGGCCCACAATTCATGTCCACAGAATTTCAGTCATTCTGCAAGGCCAATGGTATTCAACATCTGACGTTCGCGCCGTTTTCTCCACAGTCAAACGGTGCCGCTGAACGATTGGTCAGGACTTTCAAGTCACAGATGTTGAAGTTAAAAGAGTCGCATTCTCGGGATGACGTGTTATTGCTCTTTTTGTCCTCGTATCGCTCTCAGCCCCGAGATGGTCGCTCGCCGGCTGAGTTGCTCCACGGTCGTCATCATCGAACCTTAATGTCTTTGCTACATCCGCCGCATCAGGTTCCTGTGCAGCGGCAGACACCTGCTTTTGCTCCAAGCGATGTTGTCTACTATCGTCACCACCGAGGTTCACGGCATTGGCTCGAAGGGCGCATTCTTTGCTGCCTCGGACGCGCTATGTATCTGGTTTTGGGGGCCTCTGGTGAGGTGCGCCGGCATCTCAACCAGCTGTGCCTCTGTCGTCGCATGGGATCTGCCGCTCGCCGTCTGCTTTCAGCGACGGTGCCATCCGGTCAGCGCCCTGGGGACCCATCTACTGGTTCGCCTCAGCCCCAGGTGTTACCGACGCTGCCTTCCCTTTTGCCCCATGGCGACGCACCGCCGCCGCCGCCCGCAGTGGACGCGTCGCTGCAACCGCCGGGCGCCTCCCTGGGTCACGCGCTGCCGATCGCTCCCCGTGACCGGATGTCCTCCGACATGGAACTCTTGCCCGCTCTGGACCTTATGTCGTCTTCGCCCGTCGGGAGCCCCGGCCCGATGGAGGTCGACCCTTCGGCCCCTCCTGTCTCTCTGCGGGCGCATGTTGGCGTGCACCCTGGAGCAGGTTTTCAGGCGTTTCCTAGCTCCCCGCGGTCCGAATGGCAGGGTGCGGGTGGCACAGCCTCGCCTGTTATTAGGCTCCCCACCTCGTCGCATACGTCAACATGGGGTTCTCCCCACGGCGGGCGGAAGCCTTATGCCACAACCGTACGCCGATTTGCGGGGGAGGAATGTGGTGTCACCGCCAGACACCACAACGTGCTAGGTGGTAACCTTTAAATCGGCCGCGGTCCGTTAGTATACGTCGGGCCCGCGTGTCGCCACTATCAGTAATTGCAGACCGAGCGCCGCCACACGGCAGGTCTAGAGAGACTTCCTAGCACCCGCCCCAGTTGTACAACCGACTTTGCTAGCGATGGTTCACTGACAAAATACGCTCTCATTTGCCGAGACGATAGTTTAGCATAGCCTTCAGCTACGTCATTTGCTACGACCTAGCAAGGCGCCATTATCAGTTACTATTGATATTGATTCATGTACCATCAAGACCGACGTTCACCATTAATGGATTAAAGTTAAGTATTCCACCAGCTACGTCCTTTTTTCTAAATTCTAATTTCCTTGTCCTATTCCAGACCTCACGCCAGCCTGCGTGAGCTAAAACGCGTGCCTTTCGGCCTCCTTCTAGTAACACGGTGTTGGCTCTCCTGCCAACCAAAACAATATACTTCCAGGTTTGCTGCCAAGTTGTTTCCATTTTATGTACAATATTTAGATGACCAACCCAGCCGTACTCTTCAGGTGCTCTTTTGCCATTGTGTACTCTGCCTGGACTCCAACAAAGCTGTAAACTATTGTTAGTCTTGTGCCTGAAGAAGACATCTGAGTCAGTCATAGAAATATTGTGCATAAAATAGAAACAACATGCTGTGGAACTGCCACAAGTACACCATTACTCAGTCGTGATGACAAAATTCTTTAACAACCTTCTTCTGCAATTTTGTCAATGCTGTAAATGATATTATGTGCTGTGCTGTTTCATAGTTTTCAGCAGTTGCTTCTTTTTCATTTCTCTATCACATGAATCTATGCTGTTCTTCTCTAACCAATGTGCTATGTCACTCTTCCTATCGATGGATGTTGCAGCTTTGTTTGACTCAGTGGACAGATATGGCGCATTATCAAATATTATAGTGGAGTTCTATACAATGTTTAGAACCAAAGAGGGTATGAACAGTTCTTAAATTTCATTTCCGCATGTTAGTCTCCAGATTCCTTCACTGTAAACAACTTAGATTTCGAACAAACTCGCTGGTTATTCTAGTGTGTAGAACAGTGATTCGACTGCCTTTTCCAACAGTTCCTCATGCAGTGTTATTGGTCCATGCTGTTGGTCTGCAATGATTAGTGTTTACCCACGTTTTGTGCTACAAAAAAAATTTCTGGAGGTTTGCATTTACTTCCCTCAAGAAAGGGAGTTCTTCTATTTGCATCATTGAAAACTCGTTTTTCTCAGAAAAACAACTATCTTGTGAGAGAAGCAGCTTCTTCAAGTGTGGCACTCTTTTCACATATAATGGTCATTTAGATATATTGCCAAATTGTATCCTCCTGAAAATTATCCAGCTTCATCATTTGACAACACACCCTTTGGCTTTTCCTGGAGTCGAAAGAGCAGCAGGTTGTTCCAAAAAGAGCATAATCACAGGGAAAGAGGTCCAGTCTGTATGGAGAGTGGCCGAGAACCTCCCATTTGAATTTCTGCAGGAGTGCCACGACTGTGTTGGCCGTAAGAGGCTTTGCATTGTTGTGGAGCAGAATGACGCCATGGGTGAGATTGCCTGGTTGTTTTGATTTGCGTTTGACAAAGGCTGGTCAAGGTTTGCGAGTAACGCTTGCCATTCACTGTTGTCCTGTGTTGCAAGAAGTGAATCGGAAGCAATGAATTTTTGGTCCCCTTAAAAAGGTCCCGAGTGTCAAATGATTCATCTCAGACAACGAGATACGTGTGGAACTGGTTAACATCGCAGCCATGGTAATTTTATGAGACAGCCATTCACCACCTTGTGTCACAGTGGGACACGTATCTCAACAGCCAGGGTCAATACTTCTAACATCCAGGTACTGAATTCTGTAATTATGCCTCTGGCTCATTTCTTTTTGAACTCCCCTTATATGTTAATTCCTGTGAACAGACACAAAATATGGCCTTTTAAATGAAATAGTGACATAAATACAGGCAAAGTTTATCCTGCTGATACAGATCTAAATCTGAGTATGGGATATCCCTTCATTACAAACTTTTAATAAATACCATCAACCGTGGTCACTTTGGGGCAGTTTTTCATGTTTTCACTTGCATATTAATTAATTAATTAATTTTCAGTGTCAAAATAGAGTTTTAACTAATTAACAAATTATAAAGAAGTAAACTGTACCAACTTTTTTAAAGAAATTATACCTTTTTTACTTTTCAACTGATTTTTAAATGTTGGAACTTTGGACCACTCACTTATTTTAATACAAAATGAAAACAAATCACATGTTAGATTATTGTAACCCCTTACACAACGATCAGGTTATAAAATGACAATACAAAGTAGCAAAAAATTATTTACTTATTTAAATACCTACAAAAAAAACAAAATTTTAGATTTGATTTAAAAAACATGGAAAACCTTTATTTTTGTTATACAGACTTTTTTAATGCTAATTTCTAATACCAACTCCAAAACAGCCATCTCAGGAATATTAAAGTGTCCTCGTTTCATGACTTTGGGAGGGCTGATTTTTTTTTCATGTCAGTCCACTCAAAAACAAGATTATCCTTTTTGTCGGGCCACTTCCCGGACGTTTTGGTCATGCTCTTACAGTCTAGTGTAGGGTCTAACTCTCCCACATTATGTAGTTTTGTTATCAAACTTGGATAGTGCTTTCCTTTATACATGACAATAATAAAGTCATCTTCTTTCAAGTTACGTTTTAATGATTCTAGGTTCAGTGTTGGTGGTGTTTCCTTGATAGGCTCAATGATAAGAAAGGTGTGAGCCATCATCAGAAGCACTGTCATCATGAAGACTGTAAGAACTAGAGTTATCTGATTCACCTGCAGGTTCTTGCTTTCTCAGCTTAGGTGCAGAAGTTGATGCAGCTTCAAAGTCCATTTCATTTTCACTCGATTCATCAAACAACTTTGAACAAAAACTGAACATCCAACTTCTTATGTTTCTGAGTTGGCCTAGTACTTTTTGTCACATCCTTCCTTTTTTCTGCAAGGTACTGCATGAAACTTTTTCGAATTAGACTTTTCATAGGGCTGTTGAAGTTACCATGTTGAGGCAAGCACTCCCGTACTTTGGTTTGTCAAAAGGTATGATACCTGTTTTTTTTTTTTAAATCCAGATACCACATTTTCCTTCTCTACATACAGACAATCAGCTAGCTGTTTTAGCAGTTTAGGAACAGTATCCTTGGGCAAGCCTGTCGGTGACTTGTTTGTTTCCTTCCATGACATCCATATCTTACGCCACTCCTTTTACATAGGGCCATAGTAGGTGGCGTCCAATGCCAGACACACAAACTTTACATCATTATCCTCACAAGCTTTTACAATTTCTAAGTTGACACGGGAACTTAAGTCATTCTTAACCACAACCTTGACACCAGGCAGCTTTTTCAACTCAGGAAGTATGGTGGTCATAAACTAATCTTCGAATGTCTCCAAATGAAACCACCCACTTTTTGTTCTGCATCATGCAGGACCACCTTCGGTCCATGTAGACCATAAATGCTCACACATATACACCACATAGGGTGGTAACATCTCTCCACAGCCACTTCCACAAAACTTTAAACAAATAGAAGACTTTCTTGACTCCAGTATGCGTTCAACGTACTTCTGCCCCCTTTGCAAATGATCTTGCTTGCTCCAGGGTCATTGGTTTGTATTGTCATAATTCGATATGTTCTTATCTGGAACGTTACTGAGAACAGTTTGTATGTTGTCAAAATAATCACTGACTGCTGTTTCATCAATAGCAGCCTTTACTCATTTAATGTTGCTAGCTGTACGCACCATTAACTTAGGGTGATGTTTTCTAAATGACGCTGCCCAATCAGGACCTGGAAAGTTGTTTTTAAAACTCTTTACTGTATGCCTCTGTCTGTCAAGATAGTATTTTTTGGAGTACCTTACATCAACATCAGTGATAGAAAATCCAAATGTAGCTAACTCGTCAATGCGCCTCAAGGGCTTGTTCTTCTTCTTGACTGAGGAGGATGGCCGTATTTTTTTGCAGGTCAGCCTACCAGTACCGGTAACCCATAGGTTTTAAGCTCATTTATTATTGTGCTTCTAAGTCCTGACCAGCATTTTGCTGTATTCTTACTCCACTTTGTACATCCTTCAAACAAGTCTCCGATGTCTCAGCATTATAATAAGTGTACTTTCTTGAACCTGGCTTTCTCTTGTAGATCCTCGTCATTCTGCGATCAGCAACAGGTACAAAAACAACTAAAATAATATTGTGCAGCAGTCACATATACAACAATGTCAGTACAAATACTTTTGTTTCAATTTTGAAGCAAAAAACGTATTTCTAAGATGATGGGGCTACTTTAGTCCAAATTAGGCCTGGTACAAAGTAGCGCCAAAAAAACTACTTTTTAGGTGAAGTTTAAAAAAGTTCAACATGTACTGATTAAAAAAAGAATAAGGAAAAACAATTATCACACATTGGTAACAGATATTTTGCCACTTACCTTACGGTACTTTTATTATTTATTGGCCTCATAGTAAATGAAAACAAAACAAAATATATGGTAATGTCACAATCTGAGGCCAGAAGAACTCCTAAAAACCTAATCATCAATGGGAAATGCTTCAATGGAGTGTCCTCTTTTAACTACTTTGGATCCCTAATAACAAATGACAACAGTATTGGAAAGGCTATAAGGGAAAGAATACAAGCAGGAAACAGAGCTTACTTTGCAAATATGCAGCTTTTCAAAAGTAACCTTGTTACAAGAAAAACTAAATTGCTAATATATAATTCCCTAGTCCGCCCAGTTATCACATACGGCTCAGAGGTATGGATGTTGACAGAACACGATAAAAATGCTCTAAGAAGCATTGAGCGGAAAATACTACGCAAAATCTATGAGCCAATAAGGGAGGAAGAAGGCTGGAGAATACGCTACAATGCCGAATTACAAGAGTTAATACAAGGCAGGGACATAGTAAAATTTGTGAAATCACAGCGAATACGATGGCTAGGACACTTGGAGAGAATGGCAAAGGATAGAATACCAAAGAAAATGATGAAAGGTATGATCCATTCAGTTAGGCGAAAAGGGAGACCTAGGAGAAGATGGATCGATGAGGTAATAATGGATATCAGCAATATGGGAGTCCGGGGGTGGAAAAGAGCAGCAAATAACCGAGAAGTGTGGAGGAAGATTGTTGAAGAAGCCAAGGCTCACCAAGGGCTGTAGAGCTAAATAAGAAGAAGACTTACATCACTGTAACGTTTTTTATTTTTCAATGTAATCTCCTTGTAGATTAATGCACTTGGTCCAACGATGTTGCAGTGCCTTGATCCCATGTCAAAAATGAGTTTCCTCCAGGCCTGCAAAACAGTTGCCAGATCCGGCTATCAATTCTTCGTTTAAAGTGAATCTTCGTACACCAAGAAAAATTTTCAGTTTTGGGTAGAGATGTAAGTCTTATGGAGCCATATCAGGTGAATGAGGCATGTGTGGCAACAGTTCATACCTTAATTCGTGTAATTTTGCCATGGCGACGGCACATGTATGCAGGCGTGCGCTGTCTTGGTGGAAGATGACTTTCTTCCTTGCTAAACCTGGCCTTTTTTCACGTATCTTTTGTTGCAATTCGTCCAGGAGGTTAGCATAGTATTCTCCAGTAATTGTGGGGAGATAATCTACAAACAGAATCCTCTTCGCATCCCAGAAAACTGATGCCATGACACTTCTCGCCAAAGCAATTGTCTTTGCTTTCTTTGGTGGAGTAGAATGAAAATGTTTCCACTGATTTGACTGTTGTTCTGTCTCTTGGGGTATAGTAGTGCACCCAAGTTTCAACTGTGGTCACAAACAGGCGCAAAAAATCTTCTTCATTTCTCCTAAAACGAGCTAAACATTGTACCGATATGTCCATTCTAGAGTGTTTTTGATCCAGCGTCAAGAGTCGCAGCACCCACCTTGCCGATAATTTTTTCATTTCTAATTCTTCAGTTAAAATGATATACCCTTTCAGATGACATCTGACAAGCGTGAGCAATTTCATGCACTTTCAATTGGCGATCATCCATGACCATTTTGTGGACTTTTGCAATGATTTATGTAGTGACACATCTTGGCTGACCACTTTCCGACCAAATTTAAATTCATTTGTCCACTTGGCAACAGCTTAATATGAAGGAGATGAGTCCTCCAGTGTATTATGGAAATCGGCATGAATGTCTTTTGGTTTCATACCTTTCTTTACGAAGCACTTAATCACTGTTCGAATCTCGATTTTTTCCATCTTCGCAAATCACTACGCAGGAAGAACAACAGAGCCATGTCACCGCCACAGCTCTCTTCCAAAAGCACTGATGTGGCACGTGTTTGCAGTCATGTCATGTGAACAACTCGTTGCGCTAGCACTGACCTCTCGTGGTGATTTCGAGAACATTTCAAACCACCCTTGTAAACCCAAAAATACCAATATATCTTGTTTTGTTTGTTTCGCATGAAAATTAAACCTCTTCTTTTTTGGCGTTGGACCAAAGTAACCCTGGTTGAAGTAATAGTCTAAAAATGAAACTTTTTTACATGAACTGGAACAAGGGATAATACACTTACTACTTTGTGAAATATGAGATTGGTAGTTCATATGTTACAGAACTTATGTTACCAGCTTAGAAATATTTTAATTTATTGTTACATTTTCACTATACTTACACATTTTTACGCTACTTTCCTAGAAAAGTATCTGAATCTATCATAAAAGCTGAAGACAAAAAGCACATTATCCTTTAAAATCATATTCTATACAGTGCAATAAAGGTTGGTTGATCACAGTTTGAGTCTGATTACGAAAGACATGCTTCTGCTTAATTTTCTGAGATTTTGTTGATAGCAAAACAAATACAATAGTGTGTGTAGTATTGTACTAGCTTTATATTGTGTTGTAAAGGGCTCAGCGTTCTTTAGAGATTGGCAGTGGAGAAGGCAAAGACTACTAGCATGATGTTTTCAGACCACAAGCAACATGGACCGATTCAGAACTACAGTCGTTCATCATAAGAATAAACCTGATGTAAACAAACATAAACGCAATGACCATAATCCATTTATCAGAAGAATAAACCAGATGTAAACAAACACGAACGCCATGATTGGTCAGAAGCCGTAGCACAAGTACTCTGGGTTGGTTTGATTTGGGGGAAGAGACCAAACAGTGAGGTCATCGGTCTCATCGGATTAGGGAAGGATGGGGAAGGAAGTCGGCCGTGCTCTGTCAAAGGAACCATTCCGACATTTGCCTGAAGCGATTGAGGGAAATCACGGAAAACCTCAATCGGATGGCCGGACGCGGGATTGAACCGTCGTCCTCCCGTATGCGAGCGAGTCCATTGTGCTAACCATTGCGTCAGCTCGCTCGGTCACATACACTGGTGTTGTTACGCTCTTGGAAGTCTGTCCTACTTATGTATTAGATATCTTTTTACTAAGTTACGTAAATGAAACTTTAAGATATTCAATCGTATTAACAGCTATTAACGTTTTTCTTAATCACCTTTAGTTACGTAGTTTTTATTTAAAAAATCGTGTAGTCACAGTCTCTGCAGTGCTGTGCTCTGATATCGCGCTGTTGATGCGCAGTATGAAAATGGCTGAGGCTGTTTTCTGTTCTGTAGTGAAACACGCGCATGGAACACCGTTAAAAAATGCCGAAAAATAGGTTGTTCTTTATGTTTTTTCATAAATTTACGGAGATAATCGGCTTTGAAGTTTTCCCAGCGTTGCATATACTGCAGTTGATAATTAAGCCCATTATTGCACGTGTAGCACAGTCGGCAGCGTAGTGGAATGTCACCCTAATGGGGATATTTGTGCGTTATTTGAAATGTCCCCAATATCATTTTTTTCTCGTTTAATTTGAAATACCTACATCTCGTAATTATAAAACTCGTCATCATTTTCTTGTTTCTAATTTACATATTGGACGCGAATTTCCTGTTTCCATTTCAAATATAAAGTCTTAATTATAGATGTTTTATGAAAGACTGTTCATAAGAGTTGTTTAAATTAAGAAAAAGTAACAATTTAATTTTTAAGGCAATAACGAGAAACCAAATCCTCTTTATTTGGAATATGTTCGTAGTTTCATACCATAGAGGTAGTTAAATATTGTAGAAACATGAAAAACAATCATTTTCACAGCATCGAGCACATCATAGAAATGCTACATTTCCTGCTGTATCATTACAATTTGAACCCAACAGAACTGATGTGGAGCCAAGCTGCGGGATTTGGCCTCAGAAAGTAACAAGACTGTTAAGCTGCGAGACGTACTGGAAATAACCCACGCAGCTTTTTTACACGTCACTGCCAAACGCTGGCGGGATATACAGAAAGGCTCGTCATAAAAGAAGAACAGAAAATGCTGCACCTGGTTGGCTTCGTGGATTCTGCCGTTACGTTATCAACATAGCAGGTGACACTTCCAGAACTGAAAAGTATTTCTCGGATTCGGATAAGGAAGGAGCTAAGAGATTACCAGACAACTGACTGTAAGTAATGGCTTCACTGGCTTCAATATTTAACTATACAGTGAAATCCTTCAATACTCTCTTAAGTTACCCACAGCTTATGCGGAAAAATTACCCTGTGGTTAAGTCAGGAATTTTCATCAATCTTAATTTTAATTACAATAGTACGTTAGGTAAAAACGATAACGTGTTGCGGTTTTTGTCTAAGGAGCGTATTGTGGGAGATTTGCAGTGTATTATTTCATTCTGCTTAAAAATTAAATGTCATTCAAATTTTTTTAATTATAATAGTACGTTAGGTAAAAACGATAACGTGTTGCGGTTTTTGTCTAAGGAGCGTATTGTGGGAGATTTGCAGTGTATTATTTCATTCTGCTTAAAAATTTAATGTCATTCGAAGCTGTTTTGCTCCTCTGCTCGTCTCTTTTTACGTGTGAACTGCAGCTGGCCACGTCACTGCAGGCTGGCTGTACCAGCTGACCGGCCAGTGCTATCCAAGTTACATGCGCCGGTAAAGTTGTCCCTTATTATCGCGCGTGGAGACAGCCTGGCTGCAGTCCCACGTGAAACGGAAATCCAATGAGGTTACAGCAAACGCGGAAGTATACATAGGGCAATGTTTACATCAGGTTTACTCTTACACCACGTCCTACGTGAGCGGTCAAATGCGAACGCGGCGCGCTACCGGACCGCGCGAACAGGCGATCGACACACTGCTGGGCAGCGCTGTTCGGTCGTTCTGTCCTACTTGAGCTGTCAGTTACGCGGCGAATCAAGAGAAAAAAGTGTTTTCCGATTTCTTTGCAGTAAAAAATACTGTGTGTTAATGAAGCAAAGCTACATCAACTCTTGTAGTTAGTTTTTCGGTAGAGATTCTCATTTTCCTTAAAAAAAAATTAAAAACCGCTTCTTTCCGTTTTGGGAGTTTTCTTCAAAATATAATACTTTTCATTCGATTATAAGAAAACTAATTATTGCAAAGAACTGATTTTTCCGTATTTTACAGTATCATATCACAGCTTGATGATGAAGTGTCAATTTTTTCGATATTTGTCATAGTCATTGTGATAATCAATTTCTAAGTAAGTTATCTCATCACATTTAGAGTGTTTACAGTGAAAAATGTGGTCGCTGGCTACTTTACGTTTGGTTAATTTTAGATGATATGTTCCTGCGTATAAAATGTAGGTGACATACCGAAATTGTTTTTAAAGCTGAAATAAAAGCAATATCTGACTACAGAATGGAGAAAGATGCTGAAGTATTTTTATTCGAGGACGCAGGTGCCGAGCCCGCTGCCTGCAAGTAGCCTGCAGCTCAGTCGTGAATAGTTATAGAAGCAATCACGTTATTCTGGTGTCGGCAACCCTCCCTTTCAGTACACCACATTCATTATGGACAGAAGGAAGATATTTTTAATGGAAAACTCGTATCTCAGGTATCAAATACTGAAGAAATATTGTCTACAACAAAGGAGTGAAACTAATATATTTGGAAAGGCATATTCATGGAGAACTTCACCATTTGTATGAAGAATTGAAATGACAACCTTTGCTATTCAAGGAGTATGCTCGAATGTTGCCTACAACGTTTGATTATATCGTGGACGCTATAAAACCTGTTCTGCCATTGAATTCAACTAATTTCCAGCGACCTATTTCAGTTGAAGAACGGTCGATGGTGGCTTTAGGATAAGAACGCAAACAAATAATAAATCAGTCCTTTCACTTCTTTATTCACATAACTGTATCTACTTAATATTTTACATTTCTCACACACTAGTAAGATATGAATGATCAACTTGTGGCATCGGTGGCGTATTTGACTTCGACAACTCCTTTAATAACAACTCCTGCATTTGTGTTCTAAAATGTAATTCATTTAATGATGACAACTGTTTCATATATGGAAATATTGTCTTGAACCACAGAAGGTCTTCATCATCGTTATCTTCTTGGTCCTGACACATTATTTTAATTTTCTCTCTCTCTAATTGGAGAAATGTATACAGCTCATCTTCTTTTTGCTTGCGTTTATTTCTCGCTGCAGCCGGTGGATTTATCGAACCAGAAGGGATGCTATCATTGCGGGTAGTTTCTGTTGTTTGGGGCATGGCCTGCACTGGCTGTTCAACTACAGGAACCTGAAGTTCAGGTTCATCGTTGTCGTCAACACTACTGTCATTGAGAGTCTCATAACTGATGCTGACAGTAGCACTTTCAAAGGCATTATCTGTGTCCCTCACATCCATTTCGTCTTCCAGAGTAGCAGCACATGTAGAGATCAAAAAATCCGACGACATGCTCGCTGCCGAGTGTTCTGGCCGAATGTTCCCTTCTGTTTTTCGCTGTGTCAAAATATCTTTTAAAACTAGCATGGACTTAAAATATGGCCAAGTGCCTCTATATACCGGTTCACTGTCGGCGTCAGCTCCAGAACGAGGCTTCGGTATTTTTTTCTCAATTCTTTTGCAAACGTGTCCCTTATATTTTTCCATTTTTTCTTTGCCGCATCACCTGAAGTAAAAATTTAAAAAGAAAAAGACTTCAAAGCATAACGGTACTAAAGGGTTGTTATCCTGTCTCTTTAACAACTGCCGTTTCAGTGGGGAACGCTACGAATTGTTGACTTGATTGCTTAGAATTAATGGCGAGCGGTATATTCTCTCTCAGTGAAAATGGAACTTTCCGTACGCTATATGAGTTGAGCGAACATGAGACAAATTTAGTATCAAACTCTCCACACTACTGATTCATCCTTGTACATAGAAGCGTAGGTAATTAATGCGATTGTTTAATGACATAATAACTGATGAGATGCTGCAGACGTTTACTCCACAGTTGTTGTGCTCTTCTGGCAAATTTGACCTACGTGATTTATAATTGCTTTTCTACTGAATCGCTCTATATCATAACAACTGACTGCTTGTTGACGATCTATTCAAAAATGGCTTAAATGGCTACGAGCACTATGGGACTTAATATCTGAGGTCATCAGTTCCCTAGAACTTAGAACTATTTAAACCTAACTAACCTAAGGACATCACACACATCCATGCCCGAGGCAGGATTCGAACCTGCGACGGTAGCATTCGCGCGGTTCCGGGCTGAAGCGCCTAGAAACGCACGGTCACAGCGGCCGACGATCTATTGCAAAAGATGTTAAGGGCACATTACGGCAGGAGCTCACTCTGAATACTATTGTGCGTATAATCTCGAGCTCATAGCGTGTAAACAAAGACTAGCTCACCATTCTGTTGTCAGCAATTGCGAAAGCGACAGATTATACAAATAATTATGTTATTTGTTAAGTTCGATATATTGCATTACATACGTAAAAAGGAAGCCGTCTGGTAGAATTTTACACAGAGCACAATTTAATCATAGCTAACACTTGGTTCAAGAATCATAAAAGAAGGTTGTATACATGGAAGAATTCTGGAGATACTACAAGGTATCAGACAGATTATGTAATGGTAAGACGGAGATTTAGGAGCCAGGTTTTAAATTTTAAGACATTTCCCGGGGGCAAATGTGGACTCTGACCACAATCTATTGGTTATGAACTGTAGATTAAAACTGAAGAAACTGCAAAAAGGAGGGAATTTAAGGAGATGGGACCTGAATAAACTGACTAAACCATAGGTTGTACAGAGTTTCAAGAAGAGCATAAGGGAACAATTGACAGGAACTGGGGAAAGAAATACACTAGAAGAAGAATGGGTAGCTTTGAGGGATGAAGTAGTGAAAAGCAGAGGATCAAGTAGGTAAAAAGACGAGGGCTAGTAGAAATCCTTGGGTAACAGAAGAAATATTGAATTTAATTGATGAAAGGAAATAATATAAAAATGCAGTAAATGAAGCAGGCAAAAAGAAATACAAACGTCTCAAAAATGAGATCTACAGGAAGTGTAAAACGGCTAAGCAGGTATGGCTGGAGGACAAATGTAACGATGTAGAGGCTTATCTCACTAGGGGTAGGATAGATACTGCCTACAGGAAAATTAAAGACACCTTTGGAGAAAAGAGAGCCACTTGTATGAATATCAAGAGCTCAGATGGAAACCCAGTTCTAAACAAAGAAGGGAAACCAGAAAGATGGAAGGAGTATATACAGGGTCTATACAAGGGCGATGTACGTGAGGACAATATTATGAAAATGGAAGAGGAAGTAGATGAAGATGAAATGGGAGATGCGATACTGCGTGAAGAGTTTGACAGGTCACTGAAAGACCTGAGTCGATAAAAGGCCCCGGCAGTAGACAACATTCCATTATAACTACTGACGGCCTTGGGAGAGCCAGTCATGACAAAACTCTACCATCTGGTGAGCAAGATGTATGAGACAGGCGAAATACCCCCAGTCTTCAAGAAGAATATAATAGTTCAAATCCCAAAGTAAGCAGGTGTTGACAGATGTGAAAATTACCGAACTATTAGTTTAATAAGCCACAGCTTCAAAATACTAACGCGAATTCTTTACAGACGAATGGAAAAACTGGTAGAAACCGACCTCGGGGAATATCAGTTTGGATTCCGTAGAAATGTTGGAACACGTGAGGTAATACTGACCTTACGACTTATCTTAGAAGAAAGATTATGGAAAGGCAAACCTACGTTTCTAGCATTTGTAGACTTAGAGAAAGCTTTTGACAATGTTGACTGGAATACTCTCTTTCAAATTCTAAAGGTGGCAGGGGTAAAATACAGGGAGCGAAAGGCTATTTACAATTTGTACAGAAACCAGATGGCAGTTATAAGAGTGGAGGGGCATGAAAGGGAAGCAGTGGTTGGGAAGGGAGTGAGACAGGGTTGTAGCCTCTCCCCGAAGTTATTCAATCTGTATATAGAGCAAGCAGTAAAGGAAACAAAAGAAAAATTCGGAGTAGGTATTAAAATCCATGGAGAAGAAATAAAAACTTTGAGGTTCGCCGATGACATTGTAATTCTGTCAGAGACAGCAAAGGACTTGGACGAGCAGTTGCACGGAATGGATAGTGTCTTGAAGGGAGGATATAAGACGAACATCAACAAAAGCAAAACGAGGATAATGGAATGTAGTCGAGTTAAGTCGGGTGATGCTGAGGGAATTAGATTAGGAAATAAGTCACTTAAAGTAGTAAAGGAGTTCTGCTATTTGGGGAGCAAAATAACTTATGATGGTCGAAGTAGAGAGGATATAAAATGTAGACTGGCAATGGCAAAGAAATCGTTTCTGAAGAAGAAAAATTTGTTAACATCGAGTATAGATTAAAGTGTCAGGAAGTAGTTTCTGAAAGTATTTGTATGGAGTGTAGCCTTGTATGGAAGTGAAACATGAACGATAAATAGTTTGGACAAGAAGAGAATAGAAGGTATCGAAATGTGATGCTACAAAAGAATGCTGAAGATAAGATGGGTAGATCACATAACTAATGAGGAGGTATTGAATAGAATTGGAGAGGAGAGGAGTTTGTGGCACAACTTGACAAGAAGAAGGGACTGGTTGGTAGGACATGTTCTGAGGCATCAAGGGATCACAAATTTAGCATTGGAGGGCAGCGTTGAGGGTAAAAATCGTAGAGAGAGACCAAGAGATGAATACAGTAAGCAGATTCAGAAGGATATAGGTTGCGGTAAGTACTGGGAGATAAGAAGCTTGCACAGGATAGAGTAGCATGGAGAGCTGCATCTAACGAGTCTCAGGACTGAAGACCACAACAACAACAACAACGTAAAAAGGAAAAAATACTATTGTCCACTTTAGTACCTACCCCATTTATAAACAAATTCAAAAAATTTAAGAAACTAACACAGATTTTTCATCATCCCAGGTACTTAGCCTCGGGCATACCGTTCCGCCAACTCGCCTCGCTTTTTCATTCAAAATTTCTAAAACGGTTACAATCGTTGCAGAGGCTGTAAAGCTATCTGGACAACACTCTTAATGAAGCACATGCCTGAGCCAACAGAAGATGACTAAAAAAATAGCACAATGTTTTTGGGAAAGATGGTAATTCCCTAACTGTCTTGGAAGTGTAGATGCGAAACACATTCGCATATTTAAAAAAAAAAAAAGTAAATCTGGTTCCATTTATTACTGCTACTAATCCTTCTTTTCCATTGGATTATTAGCCGTCACCGACGCAAATTATAGGTTTGTCATGGTGAATGTTGGCTCCTACGGCAAAGACAATGACGCAGGTGTGTTTGTTGAAGGCCCCTTCCGACATGCAATAGAAAAGGGAAGACTAAAACTACCTGAAGAAGAATTTTTGCCAGGATCCAGTATCGAGTATCCATATGTTTTTCTAGGTGATGCACGATTTCCACTAAAGGAACATTAAATGAGGCCTTTCGCAGAAAGAAAGACGACTGCAGGTGACGGTAAAGAGATATACAACTATCGATTATCTCGGGCAAGAATGGTGGTTCTATAACATCTAAATTTAGAATTTTGCATAAACCTATCGACACTGTGTGGACAAAGCAGTACATATTGTTAAAGCTATAACTTTATTACACATCATCCGTGATCTTGAATCAATAAACGAGCCAGAGGTGACGTTTTTCCAAGATATATACCGAAATATACCAAATGCAGCACAAGACAATTTACAAAAGAGATACAATCCTTAATCACGAGCAGCTGTGCAAGTGAGAGATGATTTTAAATTGTATGTTGAACAAAATCCTATACTAAGACTGTATAGTACACTGCTTAAAAGTGTGTTATGTGCTCTTACTTGTAGTATCTTTTGTATTAGCAATGAAGAAAAGTTTTAAATTGTATGTTGAACAAAATTCTGCGCACAGAAAGTAAACATTACTGCTTAATAAATGTACGTTACACATGTACTTACTTGTAGTACCAATTATTTTCGCAGCTTCCTCCCATTCACGGTACGATATTAAACGGTTATGATAATTTTTATTTCTTTTGTCCCACAATACACGCCGTTCCTGAACAGCACTGATCAAAATTTCAGCCATTTTAAGATGAGAAACATACTGCAAACCGAGTCCACTTCGCGCGGAAATATCAAACAATTCGATCGCGTCCGCTTCGCCACAACTCGCGTCGCACACTGCCTCGCACGTGCGCGCTCACGTAGGACAATTTGACCGTTGGCCATTGTTCGATATTTCCACGCGGTCGCCGCACCGCAGAGCTTTCGCATCGGTTCGTTCACGTGGGACGCCGCCTTATGATGAAGGGATTATTTATAGCCAGTAGCCGTAGCTATCGTACACGGATGGTGTTCTGCTCATGGAAATAGATCCCACTTACGTATTATATATCTTATTACTATGTCACTGTAAATGAAAGTTGAGACATTCTGATACATAAACAGTCATTAACGTTTTTCGTAATCATTCTATAGCTATGTAATTTTTATTTCAAAAATCGTGTAGTCACAGTCTCTGTAAACACTGCTTGTGCTCTGATTGTCCCGCTGTTCATACATACTGTGAAAATGGATGACACATGACACTGCTTTCTGCTTCGTAGTGAAAACAGGCGCCAAGAACACCGTTAATGGCAAGAAACAACTTGTTGTTAATGTTTTTCACAAGTATACAGAGAAAAATCAGCTTTGACGTTTTTAAATAATAAAAGTAAGAAAATTGTTGTGACTCGTAGGTGTGGCATAATATGTATCGTCGTAGATCAATTATTGAGTGTGGTGGCGGGCGGCAATTCGAAGCTCGTTGTAGTCGGTCATTCTTCTCTTGTTCGGTTTGAATACCTAAATCGTTTAAATTAGACATTCATCAAATATATTGCAAACTCATACTTAACCATCATTTTTCAAGAAAAATGCACCCCTCCTAGTTTCTAATTACATATCGCACGCAAAATTCTGGTTTTCATTGCAAATACACATTCTTGAGTATCGATATTGTTGTTCTTGTGGTCTTCAGTCCTGAGACTGGTTTGATGCAGCTCTCCATGCTACTCTATCCTGTGCAAGCTTCTTCATCTCCCAGTACCTACTGCAACCTACATCCTTCTGAATCTGCTTAGTGTATTGATCTCTTGGTCTCCCTCTACGATTTTTACCCTCCACGCTGCCCTCCAATGCTAAATTTGTGATCCCTTGATGCCTCAAAACATGTCCTGCCAACCGATCCCTTCTTCTAGTCAAGTTGTGCCACAAACTTCTCTTCTCCCCAATCCTATTCAATACCTCCTCATTAGTTATGTGATCTACCCACCTTATCTTCAGCATTCTTCTGTAGCACCACATTTCGAAAGCTTCTATTCTCTTCTTGTCCAAACTGGTTATCGTCCATGTTTCACTTCCATACATGGCTACACTCCATACAAATATTTTCAGAAACGACTTCCTGACACTTAAATCTATACTCGATGTTAACAAATTTTTCTTCTTCAGAAACGATTTCCTTGCCATTGCCAGTCTACATTTTATATCCTCTCTACTTCGACCATCATCAGTTATTTTACTCCCTAAATAGCAAAACTCCTTTACTACTTTAAGTGTCTCATTTCCTAATCTTATCCTCTGAGCATCACCCGACTTAATTTGACTACATTCCATTATCCTCGTTTTGCTTTTGTTGATGTTCATCTTATATCCTCCTTTCAAGACACTGTCCATTCCGTTCAACTGCTCTTCCAAGTCCTTTGCTGTCTGACAGAATTACAATGTCATCGGCGAACCTCAAAGTTTTTAATAAAAAAATTATTGAAGTTAAGAAAACATTACACAATTAAATTTTTAAGCAAAAATTGAGAAACCAAATACTCTTTGTTTGAATATGCCCACTGATTTGTAGGACAAATGTGGTGTCACACAAGCCAGAAGTAGTAAGTGTCGTAGAATTATGGAAAACAATAATTTTCACAGTATCAGTGATGGAAATGACCCCACATTCACGACAAGCTGTGCTAGTTCTAGTCTTGTGTGCAGTCGTGTGGTTCTAAATTTAACCAGTTGTCTTCATGGAAAGAATCATATTATTTTCATTGACAATTATTTTACATCATATCATCTGTTCAACCTAAAATCCAATGGTGTGTACGCTTGTGGAACAATAAATCCTAGAAGGAAAAACATACCAAAACTCAAGGAGGAAAAGGAACTTGAAAGAGGGGAATTCGATTACAAAATAAGCAATGATGGCATAGTAATCTATAGATGGAAAGACATCAGGGCAGTCAACTTGATTTCAACATGTCATTCACCATCAGATGTGTCCACAATAACTCGTAAAATGAAAGATGGAACAATAACCAATATCACTTGTCCAGTTGTATTGAAAGACTACAATTCCAGTATGAACTATATGGATAATTTGGTTCGACTAAAGTCAGACTATGCTATTGACAGAAAAAGCAAGAAATGGTGGATGAGATTGTTTCTTCACTTTTTAGACTGCAGTGTGACAAACGCGTTCTTTATCCACAAAGAAATCGAAATGGAGCAGTTCTCCAATAAAGACTTCCGTCAAGAGGTGTACAAAATCTTGTTGGCTCCAAAAATAGTTTCAGTTGCAGCTAATTTTGCTTCTGTATCCCAAAGTAGTATAGCAACCCAGATCAAATCACTCAAACCATACGTAGACTAAAGTATTCGCCACGAAAATAGTAAACAACAACCAATTCAATCATCATCTAGAAGATGCGCAGATTGCAGTTCAAAGAAAAATCCAGTGCAAAAAGTGTGGATGTGTTCAGTGTGCAAAGTACCTTTATGTCTGAGAGCAGGCAAGAACTGTTTCAAGAGATACCAAGAAAATTAAAAACTAGTTATTTCAAAGTTCAGCCACCAAATATCGAATTTGTATACTGTAATGGGGTGGTGGTTACCTGTAGTGACCACATTTAATGTTAATATTTTGTTGTTGTGTAAGAGAATTTTTTAAAACTCAATGTATAAAACATGTCAAGACAATAAAACAAATGTGTTACAAGTAAAAGAAATTTGAAATTTGCAAATAATTTTTCTTGCCCCACTAGGGTAAATTTTAGTGGTGTTTACATGCCCCGCGAAGAGTTAAGCTTCCAAATGTACTGGAACTAATGCATGAAGCTTTGTGGCACTTCAGTGCCGAACGATGGGGAAATGCAGAACAGCATGTCATAAAAGAGGAAGTGTGGATTTTGTTGCTGATCGTCTCATTACCAACATAATCTGTCCAATTTTAAAATCTGTTCAAATAGATTGAGGGAAACTGCAATTTAAATGTGACAGAAGTTCATGAAAAGGCAAAGTATGCGGTATATGTTCCTGTGGTTGGTAGCACAACATAATTTTCTGCTTGCACTCATTCAATAGTCTGTACAAAATTACTTTGTGATTGACAGCGAGGAAGTCACCATACTTTTACCCCAAACAACAATACCTGCTTGGCAGTGGACATTATTTGCATTTTGCAGCCCATTTGCTGTCCTTTACGATCGTTGCGCTCTGTGACTTTCGATGTGTTCGTTTTTGCGGGTTTAGAAGTTGCTGCCGTTATTCGTTTTTAATGTTATCTATTGTTACTGTTATCAATGCCAAGAGATTTGCGATGCTAGCGCAGTCAAGAGAAATAGTTTGAGCATTACATGCCTACTTTTAGAATGAAAAACTTAATGTTGGGCCACTGATCTCCATTACCAAAGCAATCGACAGAGCTGCTGCAGCTTTGAATATAAACAAAAACACTGTTGTGAAGATTGGAAAAGAAATGTATGACAAAGAAAAGGAAGCTGAAGAACCATGAAACTTGGGAAAAAACGTCACATGGACAAGCAGATTACCAATATCAATTTGTATGCAGAGGATGAGATTCGTCATCATTTTTATGGTTAATATCACAGGAAGGGACATCCAATGCTCAGAAAGTTACTAGTCACACTTACAGAATCAGCACTTTTTCAAGGCAGTCGCAGATCCTTGTCCACAGTTGGACACAACCTTGGCTTTCACTATGGACATTTCTGTGCCGTCAGCTGTTGACGGAGGGGAAGGATATAGCTACACGATGATGCCGATTTTTAAAGACAATTTGTAGCATGAATATCGATGAAGTAGTGTAGCTAGATGAAACATGGGTCCATTCAGGTTACATTGTCAAGCAGGGCTCGACAGACGACACAGCTAAACGAACAATGGCGATGCCTTATGGCAAGGGTGGCAGACTTATTCTTCTTCATGCAGGCACCTCACGGGGTTTTTGCCCAAACAGTCTCCCGCTTTTTAAATCAAACAGGAGATTATCATGAAGAAATGAACCATGTTACATTTACAAGGTGGTTTGAAGATTCACTTATACCAAGTCTTGGAAAACAGTCAACAGCTGTTCTAGATAATGCGCGTTACCATTCAGTTGATGTTGACAAGGCACCTACCATGGCAAACCTAAAGGAGATTAGATTAGATTGGATTTACTTTCATTCCAATTGATCCGTAGTGAGGAGGTCCTCCAGGATGTAGAACACGTCAGAAAAACAATAATACGTGACAAATATTTACAACTCAAACAAATAAGCTAATGTACCATTCCACAGGTCCCAAGTGGAATGATCGTCATTTTTTAAAAATGAACACTATATGAAAGAATCAGTTTACAAACACTAATGCACCAAATTTAAAATAAAAACAAGTTTTTATTTATTTATAAGGTAATAAACATGTAATATAACTACTATAATACTGATTTACAATGAACACATTACTGTACTGAAATTGTGCAGAAGTTAAGTTGGTTCTACTGAGAAATTCATCAATGGAGAAGAAGGAGTTGGAAGCAGCACTTTTAACATGCTCTGCTATCCTCATGGCTATTATCAACTATTTCTAATGATTTCTATAAAGGCAACTTGATAGAATCTAATTGTTTAATTCCTCTGGCGAAGAGGCTTAATTCACTATGGATTTATACCAGAGCATTTTTGTTTTTGTTTCAGTGAAACCATTTTGTGCCTCTTGTAGAGAAACTGAAGATTCTCTCAGAAATTAATCAATAATGGTTTCCCTTCTTTAACTTGCAGGCAACACTATAGAAACACAAGATGACATAGATGAAGATGAGGTGGAAGACACAATACTGTGAGAAGAACTTGACAGAGCACTGCGAGACCTAAGTTGAAACAAGGGTCCCTGAAATAGATGACATTCCATTAGAACTACTGTTAGGCTCGGGAGAACCAGCCATGACAAAACTCTTCAGGTGTGTTTCTATAGTGTTGCCTGCAAGTTAAAGATGGGAAACCTGAGAGAATCTTCAGTTTCTGTACGAGAGGCACAAAATGGTTTCACTGAAACAAATACAAAAATGCCCTGGCATAAATCCATAGTGAATTAAGCTTCTTCACCAGTGGAATTAAAGAATTAGATTCTATCAAGCTGCCTTTATAGAAATCATTAGAAATAGTTTATAATAGCCATGCGGATAGTAGAGCATGTTAAAAGTGCTGCTTCCAGAATGGGGAGGTGTGCCAGCCTTGAATTGAATCTGCCTGGCAATTCAACCTTGAAATTCAGCCTGTATGAGTTTTTAAGTGGTTTCCCTCATCCTACTAGGAGAATACCAGACTGGTATCCATTCCTGCCTCAGTTACATGATTCACAAACATTTAGAAAACATTTGGTCACTTTCACCTGGATAACACTACATGAAGACAGTTGAGGAACACACATTCTGTCTTGGGGAGTAACTTTGTGGCGACAGGAAGGGCGTCCGGTCACCTCTTAAATTAGCCATGCTGACCCTATGCCCATGTGGGACAAATGCACAAGAAAAAGAAATTTAGAAATTGTTGATAATGTCAAATGTAAGCTAACAGATATTAGAGGTGTTATTGAGCAGAAGATAGTGAACAAATTTGACTGTGTTTTGACAAGCTCTCCAGGCTACTCAACTTTTGCTACTCCCTACAAAATCGTCAGTACTAGACATGAGGATGCTTCAGTTGACCTAGGAATACCTCAATCCTTAAAATATGCAGCATCATTGTCCTGTCATGTGGAGAGATCATTTTCCCAAAACAGTCTTTCTAATTAGCAACATATCATGACTGCAGAGAATTTGGAGAAGTAACTGGTTGTTCATTGTATTTAAAAATGGAAGGTGAAGTAGTTTACTGTCAGAATGTTGTATATAGATGTGACCAAAGATAGACTTTCAAAATAAAAACCTTGCTATAAAATGCACCTTCTTAAAGTAAATTTTAGCATTTCTGGTGCATGTAAATGCATACTACAATAGGTCATAATGTAATTCAGAAGTTGATTTCAGTTGAAATTATTGTCTTATGTTAAATATTTAATATAATATTTTCTTGATATTATGTATTTTATCAATTTTCATTAGGTAAAGAAGCACATATTTTACATGTCATTACATAGTAATCCATGCTCTATTTAGAACTTGATTTTAAAACAGCATGAAATGACAGCATCTTGTCTGGTGGAAGGATACACTGGAAGTAACTCATTAATGTAGTAGACTTACTGTTGGTTTTAAATGAAGCAATAGTTTATACATATTCAGAGTATAAAAATGCCTGACACTGTATTAGTAAATACACTTTTTAGACTATCCTTGGGTGACAACTGTTGTACCTACTGATCATTTTCGCTCACAACCAGTGCCGTGATATTAAGAAAACAAAAATAGAATAACTGCCAAAATTTAATGCACTGTATATGCCTGCATAATATTCACAAACGAAATGTGGATGACAGATATTAAATAAACTTAAAACTGGTACATGAGAAACATGTATGAAGAATCAGAATGTGTGTTTGTATTCATTTTTATGATTATCTCATCCTGTCCATGTGCGATAGGAACAATAACTAAGTCACTACACAATATAACATTTTGATCTTGACAGGTGCGTTTCTGGGTGTCCCAGTTCCAATCTTGAGCACAGTATTTAGGTGACTGACTTGGTAGTCTTCATCAACCTTACTGGTACTACACTCCTGGAAATGGAAAAAAGAACACATTGACACCGTTGTGTCAGACCCACCATACTTGCTCCGGACACTGCGAGAGGGCTGTACAAGCAATGATCACACGCACGGCACAGCGGACACACCAGGAACCGCGGTGTTGGCCGTCGAATGGCGCTAGCTGCGCAGCATTTGTGCACCGCCGCCGTCAGTGTCAGCCAGTTTGCCGTGGCATACGGAGCTCCATCGCAGTCTTTAACACTGGTAGCATGCCGCGACAGCGTGGACGTGAACCGTATGTGCAGTTGACGGACTTTGAGCGAGGGCATATAGTGGGCATGCGGGAGGCCGGGTGGACGTACCGCCGAATTGCTCAACACGTGGGGCGTGAGGTCTCCACAGTACATCGATGTTGTCGCCAGTGGTCGGCGGAAGGTGCACGTGCCCGTCGACCTGGGACCGGACCGCAGCGACGCACGGATGCACGCCAAGACCGTAGGATCCTACGCAGTGCCATAGGGGACCGCACCGCCACTTCCCAGCAAATTAGGGACACTGTTGCTCCTGGGGTATCGGCGAGGAACATTCGCAACCGTCTCCATGAAGCTGGGCTACGGTCCCGCACACCGTTAGGCCGTCTTCCGCTCACGCCCCAACATCGTGCAGCCCGCCTCCAGTGGTGTCGCAACAGGCGTGAATGGAGGGACGAATGGAGACGTGTCGTCTTCAGCGATGAGAGTCGCTTCTGCCTTGGTGCCAATGATGGTCGTATGCGTGTTTGGCGCCGTGCAGGTGAGCGCCACAATCAGGACTGCATACGACCGAGGCACACAGGGCCAACACCCGGCATCATGGTGTGGGGAGCGATCTCCTACACTGGCCGTACACCACTGGTGATCGTCGAGGGGACACTGAATAGTGCACGGTACATCCAAACCGTCATCGAACCCATCGTTCTACCATTCCTAGACCTGCAAGGGAACTTGCTGTTCCAACAGGACAATGCACGTCCGCATGTATCCCGTGCCACCCAACGTGCTCTAGAAGGTGTAAGTCAACTACCCTGGCCAGCAAGATCTCCAGATCTGTCCCCCATTGAGCATGTTTTGGACTGGATGAAGCGTCGTCTCACGCGGTCTGCACGTCCAGCACGAACGCTGGTCCAACTGAGGCGCCAGGTGGAAATGGCATGGCAAGCCGTTCCACAGGACTACATCCAGCATCTCTACGATCGTCTCCATGGGAGAATAGCAGCCTGCATTGCTGCGAAAGGTGGATATACACTGTACTAGTGCCGACATTGTGCATGGTCTGTTGCCTGTGTCTATGTGCCTGTGGTTCTGTCAGTGTGATCATGTGATGTATCTGACCCCAGGAATGTGTCAATAAAGTTTCCCCTTCCTGGGACAATGAATTCACGGTGTTCTTATTTCAATTTCCAGGAGTGTAGTTGCTGAGAGGAAATTACAGTCAATAACTTCATTTTAGGGCCTCTAGCAGCTTGAAGTGCTGAAAATCCAAAATTGAAAGATTTCAAACAATCCAAACACCATGAAGCAAGAAAAGCTTAAATATTGCTTCATTATTTCGAGAAGAAAACTGGTAAGTGTTATATTACAACTACACTTTATGCACTAGTGACAAAATTTAAGCATATTGGGATGACAGGCTGTTGTAAATATCACAAACTGTTTGACAATCAACAGTATCCCAAACCAGTGACCCAGTTTTGAATTTTCCTAATTACATTTTTTAACAAAAGTAGCAAAACTGAAAACATACAATTGGAAGTGATTTGTCTACTTGTAGACGCAAAACAAGGTTGACAGGCAATACCTCTAGCAAGGAGAAATGCTGAGATCTAGAAGAGTCCCTGGTGACAGCTGATAAGCTGCAGTCTTCCAGTGCATCCCTTTAAGCTCTCTGTTGCCACTTAAAGTTAGATTTTCTGCAGGCAGCTGCATGCATGCCTCCTCAAACAAGAATTCAGCAGATTTGTTTCCCAAAGCTTCCCCTATTCAAGCTTGTGATTCATATGTGATCTCATTGTTGGCTGACCTACATACCTTCTTCCTTTCCATGAACACCAAATATGGGCTATCGACTCAATTGTGAAGAGAATTATGGCCCATCCTTGCAGTAGATACTTTTGTCTGTGAGATAACTGTTCACTGCTGTCATGCATTATGTTGCATAAGGAGGAAGTCTAGGTTATGTTTTGGAAGTCAGCATCTGTAGTTTTAGTACCTCAGCTCTGCACTACTGGGCACTATCACTGTTTTCCTAACCATTAACAAATAGTTAGTTTCCATATGCTTATCCACTAGGAGAATGGAGGAAAAATGACAAAACCTACCAGAGGAAGAATGATAAAATCTCTGTCTTGATGCATCAACCAACAATACTACAGAAGCTGGTGAGCAAGATAATCTAGTGTGTGGGCCCTGTAGCACATACACCAGAAGAAAGGCAGAAGAAAGCACTTGAGGGGAAACCAAGCACTAGATGCCCCACAGGCTGACCACGGCAGCACTGGATGTATGCTCTAGCAAAGGACCTGGTAGCCCTGGGGACTGAAGACACCTGGAGCAACTAGCACAAAATGGGAAGGAATGGGGATGGTTTGTGAAAGCAACACATAGTCTTTAAGGTCTGTGATCATACTGTACTGTCTACTACAGCACTGCAATGCTTGAAAATTGACTTCTTTCCACAATGTCCCTGTGATGGTATGACTTTCTCTCAGTCAAGGATACACCTATACCAAATAATGGAATTTCTGCTGCCAATTTCAGAAAGAAAGGAAGTACAAGTCGATCACTTAACATATTGTTTATTTGCATTACTGTAACAACAAGACCATCAATAATATTGTAGAAGCATACAAAGATGAAGTGTTCAGGACAACAATGCACAATGTGTCTCATCTTCCAGATCCTCCCACCCTAGTCGACATCCAGAAAGATAACCAGTGACTGGTTTGGTAATATCTCTTCCATCTAGGGCAACGAAGATTACAGGTTGAGGTAGCGCGTCTGGATCTGTTCACAGTTCTTTCATTTTAGCTCTCCTCCACTTGTAACAGAGAAGTACATCCTGCTGTAGCTTAAATTACCTTAACAAATCTATTGTTTTTGGTGACTCAGTCTCTGTTGGTAGTGTGGTAAGACATCCTCACACGAGAAAATGAGTTTGGGGTAGGCATTTTGTCCTCAGTTTGTGTGATAGGTCTTGAAATGAGTGAAAGTTCCATGAGGGGCTTTCAGTAAGCAATGAAACACATTTTTCTCATGAAAGCAAGTTGGTTATATTCTGGATTCCAATACACCACATCATTCCCCACACTTCTGGCTACAAAGCCCTCTTTTTCAACATAATCTCCATTCAATACAACAACCTTACGCCAACTTACTGGGAGGTCCTGTACACCCACGCGGTACCTACTGCTCTACTGGTCGATGTTGGAGTCAACGTCTCGCTACAACAATAACCTTCCCATCATCCACATACTGCTTCTCTCTACAGTCTTCTGTTACAAAGAGAGGAGCCCAGCAGGAACACATCTTTGAGTGCCCCAACTGGCAGACAAGTGTATCAGTGCTACCAACAGAGACATCCAGTTCTGCAGTGAGGTGTCTGTGATTCATTGATCACCTAGAATGAGAGTGTCAGCATTTTCCAACATTGCAGGAGTCACAGCTGTATGTGGCCAGCCACCATGTGGGAGATCAGAGAGATTTGCATCACCTTGCTGCGATGATGAGACACATCTCACCCTAAAACTCACCATGCTTTTTTTCACTGCCAGGTCTCTGTAGACATTCTGAAAGTGCCTACGAATACCTGTGATACTCTAGTTTTCCATTAAACACTCAACGACAGCTCTCTGCTTGGAACGCACCTTCATTACAAACATAATTTTGAAAGGTATGTATATTGCAGCAACGTATCGGAGCTTCATGAAACTATATGGGCTGTCATCCCACAATAAATTTTTGAATTTTTTCAATTGAAATTGACCAAGAAAAAAATGTTTTCATTACTTATTGAATGGCCGTATGTTCAAAAGTTTAATTTGTAGGCCTTTCTCATACATGCTGCAGTGGCCCTTGCAGAGGCATCATTTAACTGAGCCAACCATCTTCTCCCACCATCCTCCTCATCAAGCCACTCATGACGTTATGAACTCCCATGTGCTACCCTGTTGTATGATGAACTGACATGTCTTGTCAGCAGAGAGAACGGTTTCTGGTTTCTGCCAGTGAGGTGCATGAAAGGTTTGGGCATTATCCCTACACATAGTATGAGGAATACCATGCAGACTTATAAACCTTTGGAATGCTAGTGAAAAGCAGCCCACTGTTGAATTGGTTGTTAGTTCCAAATGTACCACACTAGTTACAGCACAGGTGATTAATAGGATGTAACACTTATTTATGGCAGTGTCTGATTTTGAGTATAGGGGACCAGTAAAATAAATTCCAGAAACTTCAAACTACATGTGAGGTTCCACTTTATCAGCTGGTAGTGGTGCTTCTGTCTGTTGGCCAGTGATGTTATGTGCAATATTGCAGGGAAGACAACTACATAGGACTATTCTGATCATACAACAGGTGTCTAGTATCCAGAAGGTTAGTCTTAGTTGTAAAAGAACCAGTCATCCTCCAAGATGGTGTAGATTGATATGCGTGTACATGATTAGAAGTTTGGTGAAGCAATGGGTTCCTTCTAGAACAGTGGAATAGACAGAAGCCTCAGGGTGTTGCAGGCAACCTCCTAAACATAATAAATTACCATCTAAGTATGGGATGAAGCATTCTATCTTGCATTTGCTAGGAAGTGGAATACCTTGGCTTAGAATGATAATTTCCAAGGAGAAACATTCTTTGGGGGTAGCTTTTATCCAATAAAGATGAGCTTCTGCTATCTTTTCTGCATTGAATTTTGGAAATGTTCATTTTTTGTAAGAGTTTCCGTTTGAAGGGAAGGATGTAAGAAGTGGTTGATAGCAATTTCCAGTAAGAGCTGAATCTGTTAATGTCCATGAGTGATTGTGGAGCCTGAATGCATCAAGTCTCAGGAGATTTATCTAGCTTTCAATAAAATTATAGCTGAAATAGATGTGTGATGATTGCTTGTTCATAAATTAGGATATTGTGATAGTCATGGTCCATTCCACCAGATGTTCAGTATTCGCAATATCTGAGGTGTGATCCTCTTTGAAACTAAGTCTATGGATTGCCTTTGCCTGGACAGTGTCACCACTGAGACAGTGTGGTTAGTGTTTGCATTTCTCTCTGTCTTGCATATAAGCATTTTCAAGCTTCAGGATCATCCTTTATCCATCCAAGGGTTACAATGGAGTCAGTTCAAAGTGTAGCTAAGGTCAGAAGTTGTGAGCTTGCAGTAGTAGTGTAGTTTGTCTGGCCCCTGTCAGTGCCGCTAGCAGTTCAAACCGAGGAAGTGTTATTTTCTTCATGGGCACTAATCTATTTTTTCTATGATGATGGATACTGGAGTTATTAACCTAGAGGGTCATAAAGACCTACTGTTGCTTGCAGAAAATTTCTTTTTGTTGCAATCATTTCTGAAAATTTTTCGGTGGCCTGTTGATGATTTCTGAGAATGTATATTCTTCTGAGTACCATGTCATCCCTAGAATTGTGACTTTCATTTGGATATCTCTTCCTTCTACCTTCTGAATTGTGGATAATTGTTACAAATTAGTCATCCACTTCGACAGAGTCAATATTTTCTTCATTAGCGAAGATAACTCGCAAAATAATATAACAAGACTAAGCTCATTCCGATTCAGTTTCTGCAGCAAAGTCATCCATGTACATGCTCTGATGTTGTAAGGTAACTGCTGCAAGGAACAGGTACTGATAAGTATTTGCTACTTCACGAATGTCTGCTAAAAGCAGAAATGGGCTGCATGTGAGGCCGAAATGAAGCTGTGATGATCAATACAGTGTCCTTTGTCTTGCGTTAATGTGATCTACAAACTCGTTATTGAAGCAGAAAAAATATAGCAAGGTCTCTATTGTTGGAGTGTAGAGAGAACTGTGGAAGCCTGTACAATGTTGGCAATGCAAATGGAATTTTAAGAGGACCTCAATCACTTCAGGCAACATGCTAGGCCTGATTTCTAAAGTTTAATTAAGAGAGGGTGCACCTCGTTCATGTGAGGAACCATCAAAGATTATTTTCCCTTTTGTGCATCCCTGTCTGTCTCACTTGAACAACTGATGAGGCATATAAAATAAATTTGCAGATTCTTCTTGAAGAGCCAAGCCTCTGTGGCTTTTTTTAAATGTATTCTGACATTAAGTTGCCACGAACATGTCTTGGGTCATTATCTGTACATAGTCTTTTCTGCAAAGCAGCAAAATGCCTCTGAGTATCGTGAAAAGTGTTAGGTAGAATGACAGCAGATTTTAGAGGGTGGCAAACTAATTCTTGATTGATGCTGATTCTGATTTATTCTAAACCCCAAAAGCTGCATATAGTATGATTTGATTCTTCAACAGCAAAGTTAAAGAGATTAACCATTGCATGGGTATCTAAAAAGGCAACGGCCTTGCCGCAGTGGCTACACCGGTTCCCGTGAGATCACCGAAGTTAAGCGCTGTCGGGCGTGGCCGGCGCTTGGATGGGTCACCATCCCGCCGCCATGTGCTGTTGCCATTTTTCGGGGTGCACTCAGCCTCGTGATGCCAATTGAGGAGCTACTCGACCGATTAGTAGCGGCTTCGGTCAAAGAATACCGTCCTAACGGTCGGGAGTGCGGTGTGCTGACCACACGCCCCTCCTTATCCGCATCCTCCTCGGAAGATGACACGGCGGCCGGACGGTCCCGGAAGGGCCACTTGTGGCCTAAAGACGGAGCTTTTTTTTTTTTTTTTATGGGTATCTAAAACCAGGCACAGCTGAATGTTTCATGAAGCTATGAAAATTTTCAGAAGCATTGAGCCTAGCATGAGCATTCTTGCATGCACAGCTTAGGTTGAAGTGCACAAATCTGTTAAGTGTGGACGTCAAAGATTTGAATGCATCTACTGACAGAGGCCATGTACTGATAACCTGCAGGTTTAGATTATCGATCTGATTTTGTGAAATGAATGTGGATTGGCTGCTTGCATTCAAAATACAATGTGTGTGTTGGCTTTCACCTGTGGGCACTATTACAAATGCGCATGCTGTCTTAAGGTGCTTGTAACATGAGTTTCCCATGATGACATTGTCCTATGAATCATTATCGAGGACGCTGAGAGAATCAGATTATTTGCAAGATGGCTTAGGTTGGTTTGAATCTTCACAAATTAATTGGTGATGACTCCCTTTGCAATAAGACCATGCAGTTCCTCCTTTCTCTGAGCAATCTTTGATGCTGTGGCCTCAACTGAGACGGAGAAAACACCGATTTCTCAGTCTTATTATCTTGAGGCACTCTGAAATATCCTTTACCGTCTTTCAGTCTTGTACCCAATGACTGCTGTGTTCACAAAAATCCCAGTAAGGCTTTACAGGACACATGGTCTCTTGGTTTTGAATGATGGTCTTGTATTTCAAATGATAAGAATTCCTTGCCATATTATGTCATCTGAAAAAAAATGGCTCTGAGCACTATGGGACTCAACATCTTAGGTCATAAGTCCCCTAGAACTTAGAACTACTTAAACCTAACTAACCTAAGGACATCACACACACCCATGCCCGAGGCAGGATTCGAACCTGCGACTGTAGCAGTCCCGCGGTTCCGGACTGCAGCGCCAGAACCGCTAGACCACCGCGGCCGGCTATGTCATCTGACAATTCTTCAGTCTAACAATGGAAAATCCAGGATGGAATATAACAACATTATGAAATGGAAAGTTGCCACTCACCATGTAGCGGAGATTCTGAGTCGCAGTTAGGTACAACAAAAAGACTGTCACAAATAAAGCTTTCAGCCCATAAGACCTTTGTCAAAAACAGATCTCTCTCTCTCTCTCTCTCTCTCTCTCTCTCTCTCTCTCTCTCTCACACACACACACACACACACACACACACGACTCAATTCTTTAATCTTGGATACTAGATACACGATGTAACTTCTCTGATGAGATTGTTATCTTCTCAAACATTGTAACTCTTCAATAGGCACTGTTGTTCTTAGCTTTCAAATAATAATCTACATGTGCTGTCAAAATATTCCTCGGAGAAAAGACTGGTTGTGTGAAGCAACACTGCTGCTGTCCAGAGACGCTAGTGCATGGGACAATTGCATGTAATGTGGTTAATGCATTTGATTAAGCAGTAGGCAGCATGCACACAAAAATAACTTTTACTATGAAAGCAGAAGAAGGGAGCTCCATTAAGTACCTAGATTAGTACAATAGATGTATTTGCAGTGGCAAATATGGACAACCTTCAGCTGCATAATGGAATGGAGACAATTAAATTTTGTGCCAGTCTGGGACTCAGAACATGAATTTCCCACTGAATTTTAGGCTATCTGATATGACTCACGGCTAGACCCAAACATCTGTATGTCATCAACCATTGTACCTAGATCAGCAGCCATCAAACTTTTTTGCTCAATAGTCAAATACTGTCACTGTGGGACAGCACATCAGGCTGCATATGTGACAATCTTATTACCAATTAGAACTTACATAAATAATTATGTTATGAACTCCCAATGGACTATTCATAGAGAGGGCATCATAAGTTGGCCTCCAGCTTCCAAGTACCGACTGCTAAGTGTCAACAATTCGTGTCAACTGTTCTGTTTCAGGGTGCTGCAACCCTCAGTGACCCATACTTGTGTCTCTGTAATTCCCTGAGGAAGTGCAGTTGTGTTGTCTGTGTGAGCATATGATTAATTGAATGATAAAGTCATCGTACTTGGATTTAAACGCATTATGAAATATGAGACATGATCACAAATGCTTACTAAATGTTTTGAATGTTATTTTTCTTCTAATCATTACATTGTATTAAAACAGCCTTAACCTTAACTTAAGTTCATATTCCTTGCTACAAACATATTCCTCCAGTATATTTTTGATTCAACAAAGGAATTAGGTACAGCTAACCAGTTTCAGATATACATATTCTTCAGAAGTTACTGAATGTTAATGCCTGTTAAAAACAGAACTCTATATCTGAAACCAGTAAAGAATAAATACTTTCCATTTGACTGTAACAAACTCTTTCATCAAATAAAATTATTGTGCAGTTGCTGACAATAATTAGCCATGTTTACAATATTAAAATCCTCCAATACACAGAACAAGAATTTTAAACTGCTGCATGCTGGTTTCACAATGTGACAAGTTATAATGTATCTTACAGTGAATAGCAGTACATTTATGTGCAACATTTTCAACCCTACTTAACACTTCACTTTTCACTGCACTGTACTATGTTGTGGTTATCAAACTTCCTAATTGAAAGTATAGATCATACGTCATTTGATTCACTCACGGGAGTTGATTGTTTATGCTGAGTGGAATAATCATGGTCCAATAACAGGATTTGCCACAGATAGAATTTCACAGAATGACTGCCACCATGTTTGTGAGTGTAGAAAATAATATAAAGTGCTTCTGATCAAATTTTAGTAAACTAAAAGAAAGAATACAGTATGCCTGTCTGATAGAGTTGAGTCCAATTTATCCTTGTGAAAATAAAACTCACCTGTTGTTTGGGATGTTGTAATGCTCATGTTATTTGACAGGTGCACATGAAAGATGCAGAAAGGTAGGGTGTCAGTAATTTAATAATTTTTAGTCACTACCAGAAAAGAGCTAAAATTGATTCTAAAATACTTTAACGTGAGATCAGCCAACTGCATCATTAAAAAATATGTTACATTATTCAAGGGCCACATAAATGTTATTCTAATGCCATTAGTTTCAAACTTTCAAAATAATAAAAAGCCAATGAGCCCCTTTATTTTCAATGCCCTTCAGATGCCAAAGATTATGTAAAAAAAGTTACAGGTTTATTCCTGAATGTGGATTTTTATTCATTATAATTGCAAAGCAAGCTTAACTACACAAATAAAAATGTTAATTAATGTGACTTACAGTGGTGTACTTTTTGGCTATGTCATCTATATTTGCTGGACAGTCAATTACAATATTTATTTTCAAGTAGTTCATTTTGAAAATGATGCTTCACAAAAGTAAATTAAAGAAAATAGTGTTAAAATAAACTGCAGACTTTCTTGTAAATTTTTATAATTTCTATGCATGCATCTACTGAATTCAATGTACTACTGCTTTCACAGAGTTCTATAAACTGAGCTTTAAGCTATGAAATAACATGACCCACATTTATCCTCTTAGGCCTTGAAACATTTTTTGGAAACTGAAAGTGTTGTTTAGGTGGTTGTTAAGAATAGAGCAACCCACTGTTCATGCTCTGTTTTACATATGTGTAGATTGATGAAAAAGGGAGTTATCTCAGCATATCTGCAAGATGCGACAACAAATGCATGTCTCCACCTGCTGTGGGGGCTTGCTTATGCTTTGGCATTGTGGCTTGTCGGTGACATGGAAGTCAAGGATGAAAAGATCGCTGGAAATCAAAAACAGTGGAATAAATGAAGATCCATTATGAGAACTGTCAGTCAGTTATGTGCTGTACTGTGATATAAAAGGGATACATGAATATATGTTGTAATCTGTTAAGAGCTATGAAGGAAAAGAGATCTTTTCACTCATCATCATAAGTAGAGATGTACATAAAAAACATTGCACGTAGAATGCAGAAGAGTTACCACAAAGCTATTTATGACATTTAATAGCTTGGACAGACTGAAGCTCTCTTCCAGCAACCATCCCCACTGCAGAAGGTGAAGAAGTCACAGTCTCATGGCACTGCATAGTAGGACCATAAAAGTAAACCACTTCAAGAATGGAGAGCAGAAATTATCTAAGAGGTGAAACTGACTCATGCAGGTCAAGGTGACAGATCATACATGTAGTGCGTCACACAATAACCGACCAACCACAATGCTACACTTCAGTGTTGAGGTTCGATTATTCCCTTTATAACTAGATTTATGAGACTTAAATTGGCAGAATAATTTGAGATCATCATGTTCAACATGTCAAGGGCTCTCTATGAGAATGAAACAGCCTTGAGAATTTCTGATGTCTGCAAATCTGCTTTTTTTATTTATTAGGAATATTCTTTCAAATATACCATGTCTTGATAAATAATTTCAGTGGTAGTTAAATCTGATCTGAGCATTGCAACAGTTGGAAAATTAGACAAATCTGTTTCTTCAAGTTCATTTATATTATACAATTGCAACTTGGCTTCAAATGCAAATATTTTATTAGTTATTTGCCCAAGTATCCCATATGGTCCTTGCAATCCCAGATTAAGTATGTTGAATTCTTGTGAAATAGTGGACAAAACCTAGAAGTGGCCACTGTTTATCACCATGAAGTTAAACACAATTTTTACCACTTTCTTGTAAGAATAAAATAATTTCAGATTTCAAACTGACACTGTTCCAGCACTTTTCCATTGCTTAGCCATCTGACAGTAATATGTAGGCCATCATCACCACAAGAAGCTTGCAATTCCTCCAGTAATTCTTAAAATTTTCAGAGATTAAATCCATGTGCTTGAATGAAATTTATAATGCTTTGGAATTTTTTCATAACATCCTTCAATTTTTAGTTGAAAATTGATATGTTGAACTTTGTTGATGCAGTAAGCAGTGAATGGAGAGTAAATTTGGTAAATTCTGTTCCCTCTTTTAATCAATGCTATCAAGGCATTGTTTACACCCATCATTGACAGATGGCCATCTGTACACACTGATATTAAATTGCTCATAGGTAAGTCATTTTTTCCTATAAAATCCTTAATTCCATGCATAAAATCACAACATTTTGTCTCATGTCTCATGGTTATAATTTCTAAGCAGTCTTCAACTACTATCCCATCTTTTGTACAAACACACAAATAACGAAAATTGTTAAGTTTTGAAAACAGCCACAAGTCACACTTTGTACTTTTATTTGCCAGTTTTTCTCTTCAATTGAACAAGAGCATAATCAGACCATACATTGACAGTGCCAGTGTCATAATTTACCACTGTACTTTAAATGTCAGTTTAAGTTCTATAACACAGCCAGTTTAATCTCTAGAGCTGTCAGCCAACTTTAAACCATATATTCTGATGATGCTCTTGTTCAGCTGATGAGCATAAATGGTAAATAAAAATATGAAGTGCAACTTGTGGCCATCTTCAAAAACATAGTTTTAACATCCCCCCCTCCCCCCTTGCCCCCATGAAGGCAATGCCTGGTCCTGCTAAATTTGTGCCTATCCAGGTCTGTGGAACTGTACACAGGTACCTAAGGATGATATTAAAACGTATGTGGATTAACATGAAAATTAAACTCAATTGAGAATGCTTACAATGTGGCATCACTTCAAGATACACAAGAGTTAAAATCTGGAATGCATCTCACATTGTACAATGTATCACACATAAAGCAGAGGTGAGTTGGATAAAGCAGGAATCAAAGATGCGTTTAGAGTCAAGCAAATTAATATGCTTCTGTATGATCTATAATTTCAATCAGGAAGTTTGCTAACCCCAACATAGTGCAATGCAGTGGAAAATGAAGCGTTAAGTAGGACTGAAAATGCTGCACATAAATACAGTGCTATGCACTGTAAGAAACTATATAACTTGTCACAACTCACTAAAGATGGTATCATAACTGATTTAGAAACTCAAGTTCTATGCTAATAAAATCAATTTAACAAATATACAGGTAATGTCTGCTCTCGATAAACAAAAAGTGTGCTGATAAAGCCATATCTCTACTAGGATCAGATGCAAGTCTAAAATATTTGCATATTTTTACTTTATTATTATTATTATTATTATTATTATTACTACTATTCGTGTATGGGCCCAACATGATCATGTGAGGTACAAACAATCAATGTCACTTTTGATGGTTGGCCTTCCTTTGTGTCCAAATTTGTTTCATCCTTTCAGAATGAAGTCTCTTTCTTTCATTGGACCACAGTGTTTTATTCTATTTTCTAGTTTCTCTGACCAACCTTGCAATCAAATATGTTTTGTCTGAATGTTTTTCTGTCTGTAACATCTGCCAGATTATAAGGGCTACTTTAAGATCCTTCTTAAGTGCAGCAATCCATTTAATTGGCTCAGTTTTGTCCTTACTTCTGTTTTCATAGAATTCTACTATTTTGTCTTGTCAGCTTAATGAGTGCCATTCTTTTAATGTGCCCATAAAATTTAAGTCTTTGTTCTCTCATGTTCTTTTATTTCCTTATTACTTCTCAGCCTGTAAGTTTCTCCATCAGTAATTTTTGGGCCTAATGTTTTGCTAATAATCTTTCTGTTCTTCCTTTTGAATTTCCACATTCAGGCTTGATTACAGTGCTCTAATACCTAAGTTCAATGAATTTAGAAAGTGATTTTTTATTATAAATATTTTGTGTTAATCCAGTTGCCATTTTTTGACAACGAACTTTGTTTGCAGCTTCTTCCAGATTGTTTTCTTCTAGGATTTTTTCCCAAGTATTTAAACTGAGAAACTCTTTTTATTTTCCCATATTTCATGTCAAAAACTTTGGTGCTTGTTTGTTGTGTCACATATTCCTTTTTTTCAAATGATATTTGTAGTCATACCTTTTCTGCAACTTCTTTATGAATTTCTACCTGTTTTTGAGCTGTGGTAATATCCCTAGTTAAAACTACCATATCATCTGCAAAGGCGAGTCAGTGCACTTTAATATTACTTCTATCTAACTTTACTGATTGATCTATATTTTGACTCCCCTTTTGCTCTCACCATTCTATAATTACCTTTTCCAAAACACAGTTAAATTGTAATGGTGAGAGTCCATCTCCCCATCTAGCACCATTATTTATGTCAAGTAGTTCAGAGATTTCTCCCATGAATTTAACATTAGAGCTTGTGTTGGGTAATGTTTCCTTAATCAGTGTTAGAGTTTTATTATCTAGCCCTTGTTCCTTTAAAATTTGGAAAAGAGATTTACAATCAACTGAGTCATGGGCATGTTTTAAATCCATAAATTTACACATACAGTTACTACAAATCCTTTGGTGCCTAAGGATTAGTTTTAAATTAAGAATTTGTTCCAGACAAGATCTGTTTCGTCTAAAGCCTTCCTGGTATTCACGAATTTTAGGTTCTAACTGCTCTTGGGCTGAATCAACAAAACACTGCAAGGGAATTTTGTATGTGACTGAGAAAAAAGAGAATCCTTGGTAATTATGAACATCAGTTCTATCCCCTTTTTTATGCAATGGATGAATTAGGGCAGTTTTCCAGTCCTGAGGTATTTCCTGAGTTTCCAGATTTGTCCTACTAGCTGAATGATCTCTTTAATAGTGTTAGGGCCAGCTGATTTTGATAGTACTGCAATTATACCATCTTCTTCTGCTGCTTTATTGTTTTTAAGTCTCTTAATTTGTTTGGTTATTTCAGTTTCATCAGGTTCTTTAAAGTTATGGTAGGTGTTATTAATTTGCAGTGATTGGAATTTATTCACTCATTCTGGACAGTTTCATAGTTTTTCAAAATAATTAGTACTTTACAATTTTCCTGGTTCTTAAAAGGCAAACTGCCATTTTCATTTTTGAAACAAATACTTTGAGTTTGGTAACCGGTTAGTTTTGTTTTGATTGGGCATTTTCATAGTTTCTTTTAATCTGTCAGATTAATTTAGATGTTTCTTTTCTTACAGTTAGAAAGGTGTTGTACATATTTTCAGTTTTGTTGCTATTCCAGTTTTTGAATGCCTCAAACCTAGAATTAACTGCTGTTTCACCCAGGGTGTTTTTGTTTCTTACGAAGTGGAATTAAATTTTGTACTATTTTGATGAATTTTTCTTTTAGGCTTCGCCAATTGCTGGATTTTGTTTGTTTTTATCAAATTTGCTTGTTAGAGTTTGGGTTATTTTAGCAATGACTAATTTTATGATAACATTTTTTGTTTTGAAGAGTTTTTGAGGTTGAAGTTTTAATTTTATTCATGTTAAATAATGGTCAGAATCAACATTAGCCCCTTTCCTAACTTGGACATTTAAAATTTCTTCGTAGTTAGGGCATGTAATTGCTATATGGTCAATCTGAAATTCCCCAATAAATGTATTGGGTGCCTACCAAGTTTTTTGTTTGGAAGGGTTATTTTTAAAATTTGTTGACATGATTTTAAGATTAAAGTTTTTGCACATTCCAACAAGTCTTTTGTCATTTTGGTTTGTCCATTTATGTGCAGGAAATCCACGCACAATTTTCTTATATTTTTTCTCTTTACCTAACTGAGCCTTAAAATCACTCATCAAAATTTTAACACAGTTTGACAGAATTTTCAAGATGATAACTTTCTACTGTTTCCCAAGTTTCACTAACTTCTTCAAGTTTTTATGGTTACCCTCACTGACTGTTGTATGGGCATTAACTAAAGTGTATGTTTTATTTGTGCATTTAAGAGAAATTGTCATTAATCTATTATTAATAGATTTTTACCTCCATTATTGATTTAAAATATTTTTGGGGGCTGCAAAAGTGGCTCCCAGATGAAGTGTAGTATTAAGTATTCTTTTATCAGTTTTACTTTTAAAAAGACAATAATTGTCAAAATCTATGGTGCTATTGTCAGTCATTCTTGTTACTTGAAGTGCCAAAATTTGAATCTTCCGTTCTTTTAATCTATCTCCCAGTTTATGAAGTTTACTTGGTTGGAAAAGTGTTTGTATGTTAAGTGTTGCAAAAAATGTTTTGGTTTTAAGTTGGCCAGAGGACTCCGACTTCCTTTGTTGAATCACATTGCATTTTAACCTGCTGCCCCAGAATTCAAAAGACCAGTTGCGCCAGTAATACTGGTGATGGATTGACCACCTGGGGTAATATTGTGATTATCAAAATGCTTCATGATGATTATGCCTCGAATCAGGTGGGGCTGAGTGAATGCAAAGTGTTAAGACTGGAAGGATTTGTTCCAGAATATAAATTTCAGCCTCACCACTGGTGAACAAGCACTGACCACTTTACCACCTGCTACAAGACAGATGCAAAGGCTTTCTACTTTATTATTCTGAAATACCTTATGTGCGATAGCAGCAGGTACATTCTGAAAGTGTACGCTCATTTATTTGAGACAGTGCTAGTTTACTGTTTCAGAAATGTTGAAAGAAAGCTAAAGAAACAGATATCATACATTGCTTCACTAATTCACCATCAGTGCAAAATTTCACATTTTTTCTACAATGTTCCATACTTTGTATGATGCATTCGCAACAGGATTTTGCCCAAATTCTACTGACGTAACATTTGTTGGTGACAGATTGTTCATTTTTGATGAACAATTTTTCCCTTTCTTTCTTTTGAATCTGAAGGAAAAGTTAATGCAAATGACCCATATTTACCTGTGTAGTAGCCAAATAAATTGTATCTTTTCATTCCCACGATTGTTCCCCAGCATATTAAGTAAATGGCAGTACCTTCTTTGTGTCCACTTATAGAACAAAATAGTTCTTCACATTTTTCATTGAAACTTCTCTTACCTACACTTATCTCCTCCTAGTAACTATTTTTGGTAGTACACAAGACAAATATTCTGATAAAGATAATTACAACACGAAAGAGTATAAATATACTTACAACACAATGAACGCTGGCATGGCAATGATCCACTCACAGGGAAGTATACACAACCATCTGCTCCAGTCTCCACTTTTTCAACATGGAACCTAAAACAATACATACTTTGTAACTATTTCATGAATCAATATGTGAAAAAACTTTTTAACTACATTTGAAGAGAAAGAAATGTACTTACATCATCTAGGCAGCAAAGGCAGAAGTGTGCTCAAAAATACTATGACAGTTCAGTTCCAAAAGCTTTTTGACTATAAGGCTATTTTAACTAAGCTAGAACATCTATGAGTAAGAGGCAGCTAACAACTGCTTCCAGTCATGCCAAGAGTATAAAGTACATAGAGTTGAGATAGGCAGTCCAAACTAGACTACTTAAACACTAAAGATAGAATAAATATTACTATTCTTTGTTCTCAGATTATACAGGGTGTTTCAAAAAGGACTTTACAACTTTGAAAATTCACATAAATTAATTTGTAGTACCTACAGAGGTGATTGTAGTGTCAATTTGTAGGGAAATACATCACATTTTGCTAGTGCCAAATTGCAACTTAAGGAGCACTAGCGACAGTTGCATTAAGGGTGGGTGCCTTCACTGGATCCGAGTGTGCTAGCTGTGTGTTTTGGTTTGAAGAATTGAAGTCATTGACAACAGTTCAGCATAATTTCCACACCAAAGATCCTCTTAGTAGGCCTACAATTATGAGTGGCATAAATGTTTTGTAGAAACAGGGTGCTTGGTAAGACATGGGAAATCAGCATGCATCTCGCGAACTGCAAATCCCACATACAATTGTTTGGCGTGTGTTGAGAAACCATTTACATTTGAAGCTTTACAGCCTGACAATCTTACAAGCAATAAAAGCACTGATAAAACTGCTAGCAAGAACTCCTGTGCAGATATATTAAATCGATTCCATAAAGCCGAACATTTCTTGGACAAAATCATCTTTTCTGACAAGTAGACTTTTCAATTAAGTGGCAAGGTTAACACACATAACTGTAGGATTTGGGGCAGTGAAAATCCACATCATACATTGCAATATGTTCATGATAGCACTAAATTGAATGTTTTTTGTGCGTTGAGCAAGAACAAAGTGTACGGCCCCTTTTTTTCTGTGAGAGAACCATCAACGCGATAGTGTACCTAAATATGTTACAACAAGTTTTGATACCACAGATTGATGAGGATGGTCAAGAATCAAATGTTTACTTCATGCAAGATGGTGCACCACCCCATTACCTGGCTGATGCCCGGGATTTTCTCAGTGACCACTTTCCAGGTCAATGTATTGGCCGTAATGCACCAATTGCATGGCCCCCACATTCCACAGCTCTAACATCACTCAATTTTTTATGGGAATTAATCAAGGATATTGTGTTTGTTCCTTCTTTGCCAGGTTCTTACCTGAACTTACAGCAAGTATTTACACTGCCACTGAGCAAGTTACACCTGCAATGCTACGAGAAGTTTGGGAAGAAATTGACTTCCAATGGGATGTGTGCAGGATAACCAACAGAAGCCGCATACAATGTCTTTAGTTTATGGTGAAAAAACTTGATGTGTTTCCCTACAAAATAACACTAAACACAGCTCTATATCTTCTTTTAATAAATTTATATGAATTTTTAAAGTTTTAAACACCCTTATATCATCTATACTGATAATATTTTGTTGTTCAGTCCCATACTGTTAGAGTGAAGTCCCCACAGAACTGCCTCCCCACAATCTCACCCTGTAGTGTGGGGCTCTGATAGAGGCACAACAGCTGCTCCTACTCCTTGATGAAATCCTTGAGGTGGGGAGGTGGGTGGAGAGGGTGGTTGAAGCGTGACTGCGGGGGTGTAGACAGTGAGTCCGGTGCAGATGAGGTGGGAGATGCCACCTGCGACATTACTGGATGTCGTGTCAGGCTGGAGTGCAGGGTCTGTCGTGAATCAGCTACACTGCAAACCGTACTATAGTCCTGGTGGCTGGACTCCGAGCTCAAAACAAAAACGGGTTTGATTCCATGTCTCAAAACTGTCGTGCACTTGTCATGGAAAAGGATATCAAATGCATGGTCACCTCTTTCCAGGACCTTGTAAGGACCAGACCCATATAGTTTCATCACATACTCATTTGTCACCAAGTCTTTGTGCATAAAAACCTTGGGAAATCCATGACACTGCAGAGGAGGCATCCAGATGTTAGAGGTATGTTGTCTGATTCTTTCAACTATTGCCAGCAGTTCAACTGTTTCAGGTAATACCACAGGGTTGGTGAACTCTTCTGGCAGGTTCAATATTTCATCATATAGGATCTTCGCCAATGAAGCCTGAAGGTCCTCTTTGAAAGCAAAACACTGTGAATTTCAAGAAGTACTCCTGGAAGGGCCTCTGACTATTGTACATTATGGCACATCAGCGATATATAGTATGTAGTGGCACTGTTCCACCAACCCATTGCTCAGTGGGTGGTAAGTGGTAGTGCAAAAATATTGTCCTCTACAGAGGCTGCACATTGTTTGAACTGCTGACAGAAATTGCCTGCCCTCATTTGTCATTATAGCGGCATGACAACTAAACTGCAAGAATCTTACATGAACAAAAGCGTTAGCCATTGTCTCAGCCATGATGCTTGACATACAGACTGCCTCAATGCACCACGTGACACAGTTGATGGCCAACAAAATATGCTTGTATCCACCAGAATCAGGCAGCGAGCTGACAAATCCAAGTGTATGTGCTGTAACCTTCCCATTGGAATATCATAGTTGCCAAGCTCTGGGCTAGTATGCCTGCCCATTTTGCTGTAGTGGCACTCAATGCATGTGCAAGTCTCCATCTTACAGTCATGCTTCACATTCAACCAAATGAGTTGGTCCTTTATAAGTTTGATTGTAGGGTGATACCTGAGTATGACAGGTTGTGGAGATTAACAAACACAAGTCTCCTCATTTGTAACAGAACCACTGGTCAAACTGTCTCTCACAGTAAGTTGTACCAGACTTGTCTGTTCAATCCGGGGTGTCAATGGTGCTTGAACCAAAGGCTGGTTGAGGTGGTCTGCAAAAGATCTTTGATTTGTGTGTACATCTCCTGCACTGATGCTAGTTCTAGGTTGTAAAATGACCTACATAGTACAAATGGTGAAAACCTCATGGAGAGCAATCCTTCCTGGGATTCTGTGTAGCCTCTGCTAGTGGTCTGTGACCTGTGAAAATAGTGAAGGGCCTATCCTCCACTTCTGTTTTGAAATTACATCTCATACATTGCTAACAACAGTTTTCAGTCAAATGCAGACCATTTTCAGTTTGACTCAGTAAATTTCTGAGAAAAGAATTGTAATGGTTGTTGGACTCCTTTGACTAGTTGTTGGAGCACTGCATTAATAGCCATATCACTCGCATTTTAGAGACAGATAAGTGAGCATCACTAAAAGTACATACTAGAATCACAGCCTGCTGAAGAGACAGTTTGATATTATCAAAGGCCCTGAGCATTTCCATATTCCATGTCAGCATTTGCCTACCATGTATGTTTTTGCCTGCCAGTGCACCCATGAGAGGAGCCCTAACAGCTGCAGGCTGTGGTAGGTGTCACCTATAAAAGTTGACTGTTCCCAAAAATTGCATTAATTCTCTACAAGTTCCTGGTTGAGATAAAGCTTGAATCGGTGCGATTTTTTTCTGTGATGGGTCAGACCTTAGAGGTATCAACCGTGTTTGGTAGAAGTGTGACTTCCGCCTGATGTAGTTACCACTTGTCCATATTGATTTCAATGCTATGACGATCAGTGGTGTCGAATAAAGAATGAAGATGAACCTCATGCTCTGCCAAAGATGGCAAAAAAGGTCATCAAGATATTAATAAAAAAAAGAAAAATTTCTTAAAAGTTTATTGATAAAATGTTGCCACATCTGCATGGATTTTTTTGGCCATAAGGCATGAAGAGCAACTCCTAAAACCCAAACAGTGTAAAAGCAGCTATCTGTGGTACATACTTGATGTATCTTTTCTCATGATGTGTGCGATTTCAGACAGCACAGGTCCATATCGTTCGCAGACCCGCTCGTAGAGGCCACATGAGTTGGCCACGTGGCACACTCTGGTGAGCCACCAAAGAAACAGCATTATTTAATAGCAAACAAGTCCACAGCCTATTCTTTACACTGTGTTACTGTTGTCCAATCAATGTGTTCAGTGTTGTGCACAACCTGTATCCCATGTGTTGCTCTGTAAAGTACTATGTTCCATAAATCGTGCTTGTTCTTTCTGTAACAAACTTGGAGACAAGTGAGGATTACATTTTCTTCGTATGTTAGTATCAGTACTAAGTCACCTAACAAACATCTTGATGGAAGAAATACTCCATCTCATAGCTCAGCAGCAAGCTATAGTGGAACAACAGCAGGCACTTGTCACCACTATCAATCAAGTGGTGTCTGTGTGTTCACTGCAGGTTACTCTTTCGTCAGTGCAACAGTTGCCCTTTCAGGCATATGACAAATCATTTTTGGAAGGTGACAGCCATTAAGTAATGTATAAAATGCATGTTTGACCATCAGATGCTTTTATTTTAAAACTATATACCAACTGGTTTCAGCTATGGACCATCTTCACTGATAAGGGTTAAAATTCGAGATCGCACAAACACGTTCATCCTTGGGAACTAGTTCACTGCTGATCGTTCTTTTTTGGGAACCATTCATTTTTACTCATTCACCATTCATTTGTGCTTGGTATATGGTTCTTATGAAAAACTGAAAACTAGTAGTTTAGGTGACTGAAGGCTGGAGGGCACCAAGAGGCAGCACTTGCCTCCCCCCTGGAGTATTGAGTTTTTATTCATTACAGAATTCTTACACACTTTTAGAAGTAATTTCTGTGATTCTGCAGAACCTGTCGTTTAGCCAACCATAGCCTTGTGTGGCTGATCGCAGGGAAATAATATAGGGTGGCGCACGGAAAACCAGCCACGAGTACAGACTGCTCGCCAATTACGGACGATGTGTTGCCCGTTACGAGCAGATACAATAAACAGACAAACATGTAATAATTAGGCAGTGAAGAAATAACAAGCTAACGCAAGCAACAGTTGTGAAACAATCTATGACAATGTGTAGAGAGCTGGAGAAGAAAACATGAAAATCGCATGGGCTATAGCTCATGTAGTCTTGTAAACCTGTTGGTGGCTGTTTCCCAAAGACCACAAGTGTCTTGTATAAAATTCTTCATTTTGTCTTCCACTACATAGCTATGCTACGTTGTAAACAATAATCGTTTACACCCTTCATGTTGTCTCTGAGTTCGTTGGCAAAGTAGAGACTTTATGGAAGCATAAAATAAAATGTGGGTTTCTCATACTTGCATCACATGCTTAGTAAAAATTAGGTTTTTATGTTGCATTATTAACGTTAATTGAGCAATAATAATAATAATAATAATAATAATAATAATAATAATTAAGTTTGCAGAAGTAAAGTTTTTGGTTTGAAAGCTCCTTCTGAACAAATGTTTTTGAGATAATAAGTAAATATGATTTTATGGCAATCTATGTCTTTTCAAATGGAGAGGCACCACTTTTCCTACTGAGCCAAAATGGCCCACAACCCACTCTTTTTATTTTATTTTTTTTATTTTTGAAAGGAACCAAACTAGCGGGTAATGCAAATTGGAAACAACTAAACTTAAAAATAATTAGAGCCTTCCTAAATGTAATGTTTTGTATATGAAAGATACACAAAAATCATTTTAAATGAATTTTCTTACACTGAAAATTAAGCAAATAATTGAAAGTTAGCTGCTAAATCAAGTCGATGAAACCAAAAAATATATGAATGACAAAAAAACTTGCCTTGTTATAAGTATGTCTTCTGCTGTTCATCGATATAATGAAGTGAGCTGATATGCCCTTTCGTTACCTGAAAAGACATACCTATTACATACAACGTAACTTTTATGTAATTTACGTAACTATAAAATACTTTTTGATTACCGGTCGTGGACGCTGAATAGCCAGAACCAAGTGCAAAAACAGTTTGGAATACATGTAAAATAGGTGAGCGCAGTGAACGAAACGAACAACTGGATACTGAACTAACTAGGAGCAGTTGGCAGTGGAACTGAGACAGGTGGTCAAGCGATGAACGGCAAGTGCGGCCGAGGGAGACCGAGACTGAGACGAGCACGGGACCGAGGCTGGAACAAGAACTGCCGAAGTGACCGCCGCGACCAAAGTGAACTAGTGAACTATGAACCGATCGTTCCTCATTCCTGGGAACTATAAGTAGACCACCACGACCGAAGTGAGCTATAAACTGATCGTTCCTTGGAATTTGTTCCTCGGTCCTTTCGTTCATCTTGGTGAACCGTTCCTTTGCACCCGTTCGTTTGCGAACTACCCATCTCTAGTTAAAATGCTTTAAACCACCACATTACATTTGTTATTACTTAAATAATGTGTAGAACATGTTATGAATATCAATATACAATACAGAACTTTTAGAAGCAAACATACTAACTGTACACTTTGCTTCTAAAAGTCCTGTCATATATTGATATTCATGACATACTCTACACATTACCTAAGTAATGTCTAAAACTAGTTGATATTTGGGTTTAAAATAAAAGAAGCTGATGGTCAAACATTTTGTACATACTATGAATCCGGTGAAGACTGGGACTCCTACAAGACATGATTACACCAACATTTCAAGGTTTTTCATGTGGGTGATACAAATCTGTGTAAGGCTTTCTTTGTTTCCTGGCTTTCGCTGTGCATGTTCAGTTGTTGTGCCAACTTTTGCCTTCACAAGAACTGGACAGCTTTTTATTTGATGAAATATGTAAGCTTCTCTCAATCTATTACTGCAAAGGAACACATCTCATTGTGAAGCATGTAGAATTTTACCATTGTCAGAAACACTCAAACCAATCTTACAAAGCCTGGGCTGCATAATTACACAGATTGACCTGTCATTTTAAATTTGTGACTAGTACTCATCACAGATCTTATGCTGATAATGCGTATTGTTATCATTCATATGGCTCTGGATGGGGAAGTCTGTCAAGAAGCACTTCAATATAAGAATCCAATGCTTACAGGTGTGCTCAATATAGCACAGGCCTTTGAAGTGTCGTGAGCCGCAGGTGATCAGATTGCTTGCTGGGGTGAGGTATTGGAAGTTGCTCAATCAACCCCTGTTAGGTGCACAGCAAGTGTTCAGGATGACAGGGCAACTGTTGCATCAGTACAGCCTTTAGCTCAGTATCATATGGGGCAATGTCAGTTACAGCCACAGCAGCAACAGGCCACATCACAGCAGCAGCCGTGTGCCACTGTTCCTTCGTGCAACACAAGCATGCTGTGTGCCCTAAATACTGGGCAGTTTGCCGCAAGTGTCAAAAGAAAGCGCACATTGCATTGGTGTGTAACTTCTCTTCAGACGTGGTGGGCACAGTAGTACCAGTGGACATAAACCGTATCTGTACAAAAATTGTTTCCCCAAACAAATTGTTAATTGACTTGGATGTGTTTAATAAACCATGCTAGTGGACACAGGAGCTGCAGTGACTTTAGTAAATGCACAAACATACATGAACTTGGACTCCCCTCCACTCACACAGGTTTCATAGAAGTTGGTTAGCTGCAATAAGTAGCAGATTCAAATCCTAGGTGAGTTCTTCACTCGTCTCTTACAAATCTGCCATTTGCCCTCACACCTTCCTTGTTGTGGATCATTCCCATACTGCAGACCTGTTCGGGTTAGAGGCGTTTAACGCTTTCAGCTTCTCCATAGCCAATGAGGTAAATTTAATGTCTGATAAAGTTCTGGATCAGCATCTGGAGCCCTCTGCTTCTAGTTTTCATATCTGCTTTCACCTGAACTAGGTTGTGCTACCTGCTTTCAGGCCCACATTACCATGAAAGAGTTCACCTGCCCTCATTTTTTCTGGGTACAACAGGTGCCTGTTTTGTTGTATAATTAACTCTGTCAAGGTTGAATTAGACCATTTGATGTTGCTCAATGTCATTCAGCCTGTTTCGTCCAGCGAATGAGCTACACCACTGGTCATCGTTAAGAAGCCAACAGGTAAGCTTCACCTCTGCAGTGACTTCAGTGTCACGATTAAAGTGCAGTCCATGGTAGATACATACCCATTGCCTTCCCATGATGAGTTGCTCGCAAAATTGTTGGGTGGCCACTAATTTTCCAAGGGTGATTTGTTGGAAGCATACCTCCAGCTGTCATTGGATCAGGCCATTAGGCACCTCCTCGTGCCTATACCAATATCAACACTTGCCATTTGGTGTTGCTAGGATGCTCACAATTTTTCAGCCTTTTTTAGAACAGCTAACAGCCTCCATACTCAGTTGTGTCAATTACCTCATCAATATCATTGTTTCAGGTTCTTCCATCAAAGACCACCTTAGCAATCCCTGATCATTGTTTTCTATTTTACTGTCTGCAGGTCTCAAGTATAATTTTGACAAATCTCATTTTTTTAGCTGTCAACTGAGTACTTAAGTTTTTAAATTTCTCACACAGGGGTCAAACCATTGTGCCACCAAGTTGATGCAATTGTGGCTTTGCCACAGCTGACCTCCATTAGGAAACTGCAGGCACTTCTAGATAAAGTTGCGTACTACCATAAGTTTTCACCAGATGAATCCACTGTCGATCAGCCACTGCATGTACTTTTGCATAAAAATGTGCTTTTTTGTGGTCCCCAGCTCATGACCAAGGTGAGTTCTTCACTCCTGTCTCTTAAAAATCTTTGCTTAATCTAAGCTTCATCTGTCTCCTGTCTGGCCTCTTTTCAGCTGGGTCAGCATCTTGTTTTGGTGACAGGTGCCTCTCAGCACGGTCTTGGCATGATGATGGTGCACAAATAGGAGAACGGGTCTGAATGACCCATTGCTTATGCTTCTAAGACATTAACTACCACTCAGCAGCAGTATTCTCAGACTGAAAAGGAGGCGTTAGCAATCGTGTTTGCCCTGAAGAAATTTCACATCTTCTTGTATGGTTCTAAGTTCCATTTAATCATGGATCACATGGTTGCTCTTTCTAACCCTTTAGCTTCCGTGCTGAACAAGGCAGCACATCATTTGCAGCTGTGCACCCTCTTCCTCTCCCATTATCATTATCAGATTCATTACCGGCTGCCAGCAAAACACACCAACACTGATGCCTTATCTTGCCTTCCAGTCGGGCTGGGCCCAGTATTTGATCAGGACAAGTTGCTTTGTTTCTATTTAGATACTGAGAACTAGAACATGGTCGATGGTTTTTCCAATCACTAGTGTCACAATAGCATTGGCTGTTGCTGTGAGTCCTGTACATAGTTAGATCCTCTCTTTTGTGCAGCATGGTTGGCCAAAATAATCTATGGTCCATGCCTCCCACCGTCATGTGTATTGGCCAGACATAGATGGGGACATTACATGGCTCATTGCCACTTGCACTCAGTGTGTTCAGCAACAGGTGGCCTCACTGTCTTCTTTTTCCTCCTGGCTGATGCCACAGCATCTGTGGGGGCATCTACATGTTGATTTTGCTGGGCCCTGTAGTGGATGCCTATTCCAAGTTTCCCAACGTGGCATGTTGTCCGTCCACATCTGCAGTGACTACTACTTTGGCCCTGTCTAAGATTTTTGCAATTAAAGGATTTCTGTTTACCGTGGTTACCCATAATGGCTCCCCAGTTTGTTTCTGAAGACTTTGCTTCTTTTTGTCAGGCTAGTGGTGTTCACACTCTCACAGCTCCCCCATTTCATCCTCAATATTATGTGAAGCTGAACGCATGGTTCAGACATTTAAAACTTAGATACTGACATACGTACCTAGCAGGCCCCCTAAAGCTGCTTTAGATCGTTTTTTGAGTTTGTACTGTTTCACTCTGGTAGGGGACAAGAGACCGGCGGAGCTGCTACGTGGTCACCAACCATGGGCCCTCCTTCATCTGCTGTATCAGACACCATGTCCGCTGCCATTGCCGGCTCTGCGATGGTTCATGCCTGTCTGGTCTCATGTTTTCTGCTACTGGCTGAAGTGGCTTCCTGCTGTCATCAAACATCGCCAGGGCTGGTTCCTGTGAGTTGTCTGTAATCCTGATGGGCAAACGTTCCATCACTTGTACCAGCTATCGCTGCACACTGTGGGGCCTATTCTGGTGGACTCACCATCTCCCCTGCCCCCACCAATGCCTGTTCCTGTATCACAGTTGGTCCAGTCTGCACCGCAGAGGGGTCGATGCCTGGCAGATAGCTGTCTGGGGTTCCTGCCTCTGCCTCTACTCTTCGACTGCGAGTCAATGGTGCAGCACCCGCTGCCGTCATCTCCATTGCTGGATACTGTGCTGTGCAGCCATCGCCTCCAAAGCCCCCACTGACATTTCTGATGCTGATGGCTGCTCAATGAGGATGTTGCATCCTCAGCGAGGATGTTCTGGTTGTGCCGTACAGCCCCTCACCCCTACTTGCCCATGCCTACCTGCTACATGCTGCAACAGCCACTGTTGTTGGGTGATGAAATGGATGTCAGGACTGTCATTAAGGTTTTCCATGACTCGTAATCTCAGTATCTTGTGAAATCAGTGCTTTTTTTTCATGGTACCGGTGCTTTTTGGTACCACTGGTTCTTTTTTTGTACTACGCATTTTTCTCTGTCTAGTGTTTTTTTATGTATGTATGTGGTTTGCCACCCTCTAGGAGGGAGGAGTATGTACCTTCATTCAGGGCATGTGTGATTTCACACAACAGTTCACAAGACAGTTTCATAGACCTGCTTATAGATGCCACCCGGCTTGGCACCCTGGCGCACTCTGGTGAGCCACCAAAGCAACAGCATTATTTAAGTGATCTCGAACAAGTGCTCAGCCTTTTCATTATGCTGTATTATTGTTGTCCAGTACTACGCACATCTGTATATTATATGTTGCTCTGTAAAGTACTATGTTCCATAAATCATGTCTGTTCTTGATATATATCAGTATACCCAAGCCATTGATATCAGGAGATATGCCTTTTTGCAACTGATTACACTGAAGACAAATGCCCTGCTTAGGTGTCAGTGAGGTGACAGTGTGGTTGATAATGAAAGCAAGACTAAAGAAAAATCAAGACATGTTAATAGGATTTATTGACCTAGAGAAAACATTTAAAAATGTATTATGGTGCAAGATGTTTGAAGTCCTGAGAAAAATAGGGATAAGTTGTAGGGAAAGGTGAGTAATATACAATATGTACACAAACCAAAAGGGAACAATAATTGTTAAAGAATAAGAACTAAGTGCACAGATTAAAAAAGCTGTAGGACAGGGAACTAGTCTTTCACTAGTTGTTCAATCTGTGTGTAAAAGAAGCAATGACAGAAATGTTCAAGAGTGGGATTAAAATTCAAGGTTAGAAGATATCAGTGATAAGATTGCTGATGACATTGCTGTCCTCAGTGGAAAGTGAAGATTACAGCATCTGTTGCATGGAATGAATAGACTGATGAGTACGGAATATGGACTGCGGATAAATCAAAGAAATATGAAAGTAATGAGAAGTAGCAGAAATGAGAAAAGCAAGAAACTTGATATCATAATTGAAGATCACGAAGTAGATGAAGTTAAGGAATTCTGCTAATTAGGCACAAAAATAACCCATTATGGACAGAGGAAGAATTCATCAGAAGCATACTAGCACTGTCAAAATTGGCGTTCCTGGCCAAGAGAAGTCTAGTAGTATCAAACAGAGGTATTAATTTCAGAAAGAAATTTCTGACAATGTGTGTCTGGAGTGCAGCATTGTAAGACACTGAGACATGGACAGTGGGAAAACCAGAATATAAGAGAATAGAAGCATTTGAGATGTGGTGCTACAGAAAAATGTTGAAAATTAAGTGGACTGATAAAGTAAGGAAAGGAAAGTATGGGAAACATGACAAGGAGAAGGAACAGTATGATAGGACAACTGTTAAGACATCAGGGAATAAATTCCATGGTAGTAGAGGGAGCTGTAGAAGGTAAAAATTGTGGAGGAAGACATGAGATTGGTATACATCCAGCAGATAGTTGAAGACATACGTTGAAAATCAAGTACTACTCTGAGACGAAAAGATTGACACAGGAGAATAATTCCAGGTGGGCCGCATCAAACCAGTCAAAAGACTGATGACTCAGGGGGAGAGGAGGCCACGCAGGTGGCAAGAAACAAGGATATGTTGTAATTCCAGTTTCCCCCCCCCCCCCCCCTCCTCTCCCTGTGGATCTCTGGGAAGCCGGTGTGTCTTTGGCATGACTGATAAAACAGGTTCAGGCTCATGACTGTCATGCTCTGCAACATGATAGTGTGTGTTGTCAGTGTACACCCTCTGTCTATAACCATTCGTCCTGACTGATAACTTGGTAGTAATCATATCAGTGTATAAGGTCAAACAATGGTACATGACGTGGTATTTCACAGGTGGTTCTCCCCTTGTTGGTGTATGTTTTGCCAGTTACCATGTTTGTATAGGTGCTGGTAGGAGGGTGTACAGGACAAGTCTTACAGCAACGATGGTGGCAGGGGGAGGAGCCAGAGGGCAGGGAAATGGGTGCACAAGTTGCATAGTATCTGACCGGGATATTGTGGATACTGGGGGTGGAGGACAGTGAAGTGCTATTCTAGTTGTCGTGGACAAAATGACTGGCAGAATGGACATTTCAGGGCATGATTTTAGGAAGTCATAGCCTTGCTGAAGTAGCTGCTTAATACATTAAGACCAAGATAACATGTCTTTGAAGGGATCAGCACTATCATGATGAGTGTGATGGCCAGGGAAACCTGCTTTTCAACTAGGCTGGTGGAGCAATTAAGTCCAGGGAAGGCTGAGGTGAAAATGATGGTGTATTGCTGTAAAGAGTCCGTATGTGAACAAATACATTTGCCTCAAATACCAACGATATATGGGAGGGAACAACTGACATGGAAAGGATGGCAACCATCAAAATGTAAGTACTGTTGTTTGTCAGTAAGTTTAATGTGAAGAGAAGTGCGTATCTGACCACCAGTGAGGATGAGCTCAACATCATGGGGTTCAGAATACGCCCCTGTGAAATGTAATTGGGAATTGTGTGTACAGATTACAAAACTTTTAACAGGTCAGCATCACTGTGAGTCCATATGGCAAACATGCCATCAATGTATCTAAACCAAACCTGGTGCTGGAGGCTTACAGATCACTGGAAATCCCCCTCCAACTGACCCATGAAATGCATAGGAAGGAGTCTACCTGGTTCCAATAGCTATGCCCTTGATCTGCTTGTATGTCTGCCCCTCAAAGGTAAAGTGGTTTTTGGTAAGTTTAGCGTAGATACAACGATGACATCTTTGCTAAGTGCAGTAATGGTGAGATGACCTGTTCAAATTTTTGGAATTTCTAAATATTTTCTCCCAATTAAATTTCACCTGATCCTATTCCGCATCTCATGCCACTTTCCTTGATGTTGACCTTGTCATTACTGAGGGCCAGCTATACACTTCTGTTGACTTTAAACCACTAGCAGACAACAATATTTACATTTTGACAGTTGCCATCCATTTCATGTCAGATTTTCCCTCCCATACAGCCTTGGAATTTGAGGTAAATGTATTTGCTCATATGCAAACTCTTTATAGCAATACACCACCATTCTCACCTCAGCCTTCATTGGACATACACCACTATTCTCACTTCAGCATTCACTGCACATAATTACACCACCAGCCTAGTTCAAAATCAGATTTCCTTGGCCATCACATCCAATCCTGGTACTGCTGATCCCTTCAAACAATCACTTAGGAGTACACCTCTTGTCACTCAGTATTATTAATTGGCTACTTCAACAAGTCTACGAATTCCTAAAATCATGCCCTGAAATGAGGTCCATTCTGCTCGACATTTTGCCCATTGCACCTAGAATAGCTCTTTGTCAACCTCCCAATCTCCACAACATACTGCTCAGACTCTATGCTCCTTCTGCATCCATTTCCCTACCCTATGGCTCCTAACCTGTGACCATCCCCACTGTATGGCTTGCCCTGTGCATCCTCCTGCCACCTCCGATACTGATGACCCTGAAACAGGCAGAACATAAACTATCAAAGGGAAAGCCATCTGTAAAATGACCCATGTCATACACCAGCTGCACACTGTTCAGCTTCTTACATTGGTATGACTACCATCAAGTTGTCAGGTGAGATCAATGGACTAAGAGTGTGTACATTGGCAACATGCAAAATCCTGTTGCATAGTATACACTACAACATGACACTCGTGACCTTGGTGCCTGTTTCTTCACACATACAATCTGCATTCTTCCCCCAGACACTAGCTTCTCAGAACTCCGCAAGTGGGAACTGGCATTACAAAATGTCCTTGATTGCTGCCAACCATCTAGCCACTGATAAAAACAAAGGGACTTGGAACAGAAAGCAAATGAAACACCCAAGGAAGTTTACAGTTGATCAATATGCAATAAAGTTACAGTGAACAGGTAGAATATAAAAGCCATGGTTTTCAGTTCATGATATTGTATATCTGTATGTTGTGTAACAATCAAAAATTTATAGGAATGAATGTTAATAGTCAGTTGCAGCTGTGTGAACACACAGAATACTTGCACACATAATATCAGCATGTTATGCCTTTCAATCCTTTACTGGTGTGTAACAGCCTGTCTCTTAGTTATCATATACCGAGCGAGGTGGCGCAGTGGTTAGCCCACTGGACTCGCATTCGGGAGGACGACGGTTCAATCCCGTCTCTGGCCATCCTGATTTAGGTTTTCCGTGATTTCCCTAAATCGTTTCAGGCAAATGCTGGGATGGTTCCTTTGAAAGGGCACGGCCGATTTCCTTCCCAATCCTTCCCTAACCCGAGCTTGCGCTCCGTCTCTAATGACCTCGTTGTCGACGGGACGTTAAACACTAACCACCACCACCATCTTAGTTATCATACATGCTATTCACATATCTACTCAGTTTTCTGCTATTCAGTTCTTAAAGGTTGTCAGAAATGTCTGCAACCAGAAGTCATATTTGAGTTGCACTCATTTCTGATAACCTCCATGTACCAAAGTTGCAGTGTTCCACATCCATAATGGATTTTATTAATTTTTTTGGGAACAATGCAAATAATATTAATAGTTTTTACTACAGAATAAGGAAGTAAGAATAATAAGAAAATTCATCAGATGGACTGAGTGCACAGATTTGTTCACAACATTGACCATTTCAACCACACAGTACTCTAAGAACCAGCTATACACATAAAAAACCATGATAATTAATACAAAAATAGCTCTCTCTGTGAACCACAATTCTCTACATTTACCAAAAAATATCATGGAATATACACACCATAGTAACTGTTTTATTTATTTTTGTTACATACAACATGTGAGTTCGGTCTTTTGGATAACCAAATGTTGGAGAAACAGTATTAGAGAGGGAAAGTTGCTACTCACCATATAGCTGAGATGCTGATTCATGATAGGCACAACAAAAATATTCACACAATTATATCTTTTGGCCATTAAGGCCTTTGTCAGCAATATATATATAACACACACTCTCTCTCTCTCTTTCTCTCTCTCTCAACGCAAACGCTACTTGCACGCACGTCTCCAGTCTCGGACAACTGAAACCACATTGCGAGCAGCAGCACCAATGCATGATGGGAGTTGCAACTGGGTGGGGGTAAGGAAGAGGCTGGGGCAGGGAAGGGAAGGGATAGAGACATACAATCTCTTACTATTCTTCTTGAGCAAGGTAAAATTTTTACTAAGTTATTTTTTCCCAATTTTTGAAGATTTCAATAAACTTCATTTCGCTACTTCATAACTTCATTCTTCCCAATACAAAAATCTTGAGCCCTTGTTTAATCTTCATCCTCTCTGTGGTGTCACTGCCAGACACCACACTTGCTAGGTGGTAGCTTAAATCGGCCGCGGTCCATTAGCACATGTCGGACCCGCGTGTCGCCACTGTGTGATCGCAGACCAAGCGCCACCACACGGCAGGTCTCGAGAGACGTACGAGAACTCGCCCCAGTTGTATGACGATGTTGCTAGCGACTATACTGACCAAGCCTTTGCTCTCATTTGCCGAGAGACAGTTAGAATAGCCTTCAGCTAAGTTAATGGCTACGACTTAGCAAGGCGCCAATTGTATCAGTGCATGTATCTTACGAGTCTCATTTGTATAGTCAAGAGAGATGTACCAAAGGAAGCATTAAAAGTTAAGTATATTCCCAAAGCTACGTATTTTCTTTATAGCAGTCATAACGTATCCTGTTCCAGACTTGACACCAGTCGGCGTGTGTGTACGCGTGCCTTTCGGCTTCCTTCTCAGTGTGGCGTAGCGAGCTTGTTACGCCACAACAGATTGACGACGAGGATTAAAGGATCGGGTTCTTTCTACTTGCTTTGATCTGATTTATTTGTGTCATGGCTTCGCCACATTCTCCAGATGTACTGTCCGAATTTTATCGCTTGCAGAATCAGCAGACGCAGGCGTTATTAGATGCCCTTGGACAGCTCGTCCAGGGTCAACGTGCGCTGCACCCCGATGCGGCCGCCGCCGCTTCATCGCTACCGCAGCCCCACCAAGCAGTTGCACCGTCCTTCCGTAGTTTTGATTCCACCCAAGAGTCGTGGCCTGAATGGTCCCGACAATTCGGATTCCATCTAGCCGCCTACAGAATTCAAGGTAATGAGTGGCAGCCGTTTTTGCTTTCTTGTGTCGGTGTGTCCACCTACCATGTGATAGTGCAATTGTTTCCCCGATGCAACATAGCAACTCTGTCCTACGAAGAAATTTTGTCTGCTTTAGATGCCTATTTCAAAGAAACAGTTAATGTAGTTGCCAAAATGTATACGTTCTTTCGTACAAGACGTACGGCCGGTCATAGTAATAGGGAGTGGGTTGCAACATTGCAAGGACTTACTAGGGATTGTGATTTTGCATGTGAATGTGGACTTCCGTATTCAGATACTATGGTGCGTGATGCAATAGCACAGAACGTTTCTGATGTTCGCATACGGGAACAGATTTTGAAACTAGTTAATCCCTCCCTTCAACAAGTGATAGACATATTGGATAGGCAAGACACACTTGACTTTGCTCAGGAATCATTTGAAACTTCGCCAGCAGTGTGTCGCATTGACCGGCCCGCCGGGCGCGCAGCACGGGACGCTAAACGGCCCTCGCGCACGTCCGTGCAGCTGCAGCCTAGCTCGCAAACACGTGTGCCACGTCAGCATGCCAATGCAGTTCTAGAATCTTGCCCGCAGTGTGCAACTAGACATTCGCGTGACAATTGCCCGTCACGCCAAGCTATTTGCTTTTACTGTCATATGAAAGGACATGTTCAAAGTGTTTGCCAGAAAAAGCTAAGATCAGACAATCAAAACCATTCCAGGCCCTTTGCTTCACGCCGGAATCGAACCAGGGACAATCAGGCTCGTGTACCTTTGCCCATGGACATTCATGTCATTAATTCCACCCCGTCCAGTGCCCCTGTATCTAACAGTGACTGTGTTCGTCCCACAAAAAGTGTGCGTCGACGTCGCCGGAACTCCCGTAAAGTCGCAAGTGCTTCTGTACCTGTATCAGTTCAAATTGCACGTGACAGTCGCTCTTGTCGTCAGCAGGACAATAAACTTTTTGTAGACTTAGACTTTGGAGGCAAAGTGATACCATTCCAGCTCGATACCGGAGCTGCAGTTTCATTGCTCAATCAAGACACGTACAAACAACTGGGCAAACCTCCGTTGCGTGCCACAAATGTTCAGCTCAATAGTTACTCAGGACAGCAGATACCTGTGTTAGGACAGTGCAGCCTTCTTGCAACATACAAGGGACAAACAAAACTTGTGTCTTTTTACGTTCTTCGTTCTTCTACGGCAGTGAACTTGTTTGGTTTAGATTTATTTCAGTTGTTTAACTTGTCTATCGTAAATCAGGTCCTATCAGTGAATCAGACTGTGCCTTCTGCCAGTGTTTCTCATCTTTGTGAAGAATTTGCAGACATTTTTGCACCGGGCCTTGGTTGCGCTAAGAACTATGAAGCACATTTGGAACTCAAAGTGGACGCCCAACCGAAATTTTTCAGAGCGCGCAATGTTCCCCACGCATTGCGTGATGAGGTCGCAAGAACATTACACGGTTTAGAATCTCAAGGTGTAATTGAATGTGTGCAGGCTTCTCTCTGGGCCTCACCCTTAGTAATTTTGCCAAAACCTTCCGGAAAATTGAGACTTTGCGTGGACTTCAAGGCAACTGTGAATCCACAACTTGTGACTGCAACTTTTCCTTTGCCCCGCCCGGAAGATCTTTTTGATAAACTGTGCCCGGGAACATATTTTTCAAAGTTGGACCTAGCAGATGCGTACTTGCAAATACCAGTGGACGAAGAATCCCAGCGCGTCTTGGTGGTTAACACGCATCTTGGATTGTACCGATTCAAAAGACTGCCATTCGGGTGTGCATCCGCCCCTGCATTGTTTCAGCAATATTTACAAACTGTTTGTGCGTCGGTCCCTACTGCTGCGAACTATCTGGACGATATTGTGATCTCCGGAAAGACAGAAGACGAACATTTAGCCAACCTACGAACGTTATTTCAGGTCTTGCGACAAAATGGTCTTCGCTTGAGGAAGGACAAATTTGTGTTTTTTGCTCGTGACTTACCATATTTGGGACATGTCATTAATGCCCAAGGCATACATCCGAGTCCAGAGCACCTCCGTGCCATACAGGAGTTGCCTTCGCCACAGAACTTGAAACAGCTCCAGAGTGTGTTGGGAAAAATTAATTACTATGCCAGGTTTGTGCCGCGCGCTTCTTCCATTTCAGCTCCGCTTCATCGCTTACGCCGTAAAGGTGTTCCGTTTGTCTGGACGACGGAATGCGAACGCGCTTTTCGCCGGTTGAAATCAGCGTTGCTTTCAAATACTTGCCTTACACCATTCGATCCCCGGAAACCCCTTTTGTTGATGGTCGATGCATCGGAATTCGGGATCGGTGCTGTGCTTGCGCACAAAGATGGGTCGCATGATCGTCCTATTGCCTTTGCTTCATAATTACTTTCGTCTGCGCAACGCAATTATTCCCAGATAGAGAAAGAAGCTTTAGCTCTCGTGTTTGGTGTTACTAAGTTCCATGATTTCTTGTATGGTCGTCACTTTACCATCATCACAGACCACAAACCTTTGACATCGCTTTTTCATCCGAACAAGCCTGTACCTCCACGTACAGTGCAGAAAATCATTCGCTGGTCTCTTTTCCTCTCGCAGTACCGCTACGATATCTTGTATCGGTCCACTGCTAAGCACGGAAACGCTGATGCGTTGTCCCGTTTGCCTGTTGCTGAGGATAAAGCATTCGATTCTTCCGAACTTGCTTGTATGTTCCTTGATTCGGAAACCGATGACGTGGTCGAATCGTTTCCGATTGATTTTCGTCGTGTCGCTACAGCCACAGCTGCTGACCCTGTCCTTGCTACTGTTTTGCGTTTTGTTGCTACGCAATGGCCCTTGTCAAAGTCACGGATCGAGGATCCGTTGGTTCGCCGATTTTTTGCTCACAAGGAGAGACTTTTTGTACGACGTGGTGTTTTGTTGTTGCGTTCGGATAATGATCAATCCAGAGTCGTGGTCCCACGTTCGTTACAGTCCTCTGTCTTAAAGCTTCTCCACCAAGGACATTGGGGTATAGTGCGCACGAAACAACTTGCTCGTCAGCACTGTACTTGGTTCGGAATCGATGCTGCGATTGCGAATATGTGCTCTTCTTGCGTGGCGTGTGCCGAACAACAATCAGCCCCGCCGCGGAAATTCTTTGCATGGCCGACAGCCACTTCCCCTTGGCAACGCTTGCACATCGATTTTGCTGGTCCATTCTGGAATGCTCGATGGTTGGTTGTTGTCGATTCCTTCAGTAATTTTCCATTTGTTGTCCGGATGTCTTCCACGACGTCATCTGCCACCATCCAAGCGTTGTCCGCTATTTTTTGCATTGAAGGTCTTCCCCAGACTATTGTTTCCAACAATGGCCCACAATTCATGTCCGCAGAATTTCAGTCATTCTGCAAGGCCAATGGTATTCAACATCTGACATCCGCGCCGTTTTTGCCTCGGTCAAACGGTGCCGCTGAACGGTTGGTCCGGACTTTCAAGTCACAGATGTTGAAGTTGAAAGAGTCGCATTCTAGGGAGGACGCATTGTTGCTCTTTTTGTCTTCGTATCGCTCTCAGCCCCGCGATGGTCGCTCGCCGGCTGAGTTGCTCCATGGTCGTCCTCATCGAACCTTGATGTCTTTGCTGCATCCGCCGCATCAGGTTCCAGTGCAGCGGCCGACTACTGCTTTTGCTCCTGGCGACGTTGTTTTCTATTGCAACTATCGCGGTTCACGGCGTTGGCTCGCAGGGCGCATTCTTCGCTGCCTCGGCCGCGCGATGTATTTGGTTTTGGGGGCCTCTGGTGAGGTGCGTCGGCATCTCAATCAGCTGCGCCTCTGTCGTCGCCTGGGTTCTGCCGCTCCCCGTCTGCTTTCAGCGACGGTGCCGTTCGGTCAGCGCCCTGGGGACCCATCTACTGGCTCGCCTCATCCCCAGGTGTTACCGACGCTGCCTTCCATTTTGCCTCATGGCGACGCGCCGCCGCCGCCGCCGCCGCCTGTTCTCCCGCCGGCTCCGCCCGCAGTGGACGCGTCGCTGCAACCGCCTGGCGCCTCCCTGGGTCACGCGCCGCCGCTCGCTTCCCGTGACCGGCTGTCCTCCACCATGGACCTCTTGCCCGCTCCGGGCCACATGGCGTCATCGCGCGTCGGGAGCCCCGACGCAATGGAGGTCGACCCTTCGGCCCCTCCTGTCTCATTATGGGCGCATACACCGCATGTTGACGTGCACCCTGGACTAGGTTTTCAGGCGTTTCCTAGCTCCCCTCGGACCGAATGGCCGGGTGCGGGTGGCACAGCCTCGCCTGTTGTTAGGCTCCCCACTTCATCGCATACGTCAACATGGGGTCCTCCCCACGGCGGGCGGAAGCCTTATAACACGACTGTTCGCCGATTTGCGGGGGAGGAATGTGGTGTCACTGCCAGACACCACACTTGCTAGGTGGTAGCTTAAATCGGCCGCGGTCCATTAGTACATGTCGGACCCGCGTGTCGCCACTGTGTGATTGCAGACCGAGCGCCACCACACGGCAGGTCTCGAGAGACGTACGAGAACTCGCCCCAGTTGTACGACGACGTTGCTAGCGACTATACTGACCAAGCCTTTGCTCTCATTTGCCAAGAGACAGTTAGAATAGCCTTCAGCTAAGTTAATGGCTACCACTTAGCAAGGCGCCAATTGTATCAGTGCATGTATCTTACGAGTCTCATTTGTATAGTCAAGAGAGATGTACCAAAGGAAGCATTAAAAGTTAAGTATATTCCCAAAGCTACGTATTTTCTTTATAGCAGTCATAACGTATCCTGTTCGAGACTTGACGCCAGTCGGCGTGTGTGTACGCGTGCCTTTCGGCTTCCTTCTCAGTGTGGCGTAGTGAGCTTGTTACGCCATAACACTCTCCATAACTACTCTCAACTTCACTTTGTTCTTTCTTCATCACTCAAATCAGAATCGCTTTCCTCAAAATTTTGAGTTGATTGATTTTGAGCTTTTCTTTCAGTCTCTTCTTCTTCTAATTTTTGCAAAATTCTAGAAATGTCTTCAAGTTCTACTGGGGTCCATGTAATACAAACATTCCAAATGTGAACTATTCTACTCACTATCAAAAAAGAATTGTACTTACTTTCTGTAAAAAAACAGTTCAACGAAGAATATATGTGAGTGAAAGCAATGAGAAAGAGAACAGTCACAGATTGTATTCTGTACAACAGCCAGGCACATACTGACTAAATTGTTTATGGCCAGAAAAGTACCTGTAACAAAGGGATAGGGACGGACAGGCAGCAGGAGAGAAGCTAACTGGCTGCAATGGGCAGTTAAAATAATACAGGTGTTGTACAAAATACAATTGCACAACCCGTGGAGGTTAAGGTTTTTTGTAGATCATTTATGCAAGCCAAGAACATGAGTGGGCCCTACACTGTACCATACTGCTGCAAACTAAGTTTGTTTTTACAAGTATTTCTGTGATGCAGTTTGTCAATATAATCCTCTGCTTTCTGTAAAGAAGATCTTGTCAAATCAAGAGGAATTATAAATGTTTAAGCTTATTAAGGAGAATTTGATGGTGCACAAAATCAGAGGAAATGTCAAAGAACACACTAGCAGGAAATATTCTTGTTTAGCTATGTCAGGACCTGATGTGGCTTCCTCTGCTATGACTACCCTTATACAACCAACTGTATGGCATTACCGACCTATATTGTGAAGAATAACACAGTATGCAGTTGTAGACGACTTTCTAAAATTTTTTTAAGGATAGGTCTTCATGATATAATTTAGTTCTATCGTGAAAATGTCAAGCCTTGTGGTACACTGATAAAGCGCAGGTCTGGGAATTGAAAGGTGAAAGAAATGAATCCTAGTGGGACCACAGATTTTTTTCTGATTTTAATCTAGCATTTACCTCTCAGTGGTGTAGAGATTCAACAGAAATGAAACATGGTTCGAATTTCACATTAAACTGTAGGTCCACTACCTCAGATTGGAAAACTGGTGTAGGCTAGGTGCATGCCAGTCACCAAAGTTTTCCATCCTACAGGCATAAATTCAGGATCAAAAAAACATTGTAAACATTATTTGCGATATGTATACAACTTTCTGTTTTCTGATAACAATTTCTGCACCTGGGAAAGTCAGGATTTGCAAATTATTGTTGTGAGGATGCTGTCTTATAGCAAAATCTACATTTGTTTTTGTTTCTTTCAACCCGCCAAATCACTTGGAGAGCACAAGACATAGAAACACCCATGACCATTTTTCTTCAGTTGTACACCCAATCTTTTAATCCTGTTGAACACAGTTTACAACTTCCCAGGTTTATCATGATCACCAAGTGTGTGTACAAAGTACAGCTGGTACAATTTGTGTATTGTTGGAGTGATAAAATAAAGATGTAAACAAACCACACATAAAGCAAAAATTGCTCAGGTGATTTAAACAGTTTTAGAGCACAACATCAAATCTGAAATAAAATATAACATGTTGGTATGTATGAAATTGATAACCTTTGAAAGGATAGATGCTACTCACAACAGAGGGGTTGTTGAGCTGCGGACATGCACAACGAAAATGACTGCTAGATATTATTCAACTATCATAGACAACAAAAGTAACAAGGGAATGGTCCAATCTGATATGTCAAAAACACACTAAAAATGTTCATATAGGAAGAATGAACCAATAGAAATGTACTGTCAACCTTTTTTTTCAGCTACACATTTTTGCCACACAAAAAAGCAGTTATAACTGGTTTGTACAATCCTTCCAGCCTAGTGCGCAAATTGGCAAGTAAGTAGATAACACCAAGTAGCACTAAGCCTGAATTTTAAGCACTTAAACCATATCAGAAATGTCTCAAATCAGTAATTTTTTGAATCACTTGCTACACAAGTGATTCGTAGGGGAAATAAAATCAAGGCAATGTAAGATGTTACATTACAATGACTCCCATCAGTCAGGACTTTAATTTCCAGAATGAGATTTTCACTCTGCAGCGGAGTGTGCGCTGATATGAAACTTCCTGGCAGATTAAAACTGTGTGCCCGACCGAGACTCGAACTCGGGACCTTTGCCTTTCGCGGGCAAGTGCTCTACCAACTGAGCTACCGAAGCATGACTCACGCCCGGTGCTCACAGCTTTACTTCTGACAGTACCTCGTCTCCTACCTTCCAAACTTTACAGAAGCTCTCCTGCGAAACTTGCAGAACTAGCACTCCTGAAAGAAAGGAAGTTTGGAAGGTAGGAGACGAGGTACTGTCAGAAGTAAAGCTGTGAGCACCGGGCGTGAGTCGTGCTTCAGTAGCTCAGTTGGTAGAGCACTTGCCCGCGAAAGGCAAAGGTCCCGAGTTCGAGTCTCGGTTGGGCACACAGTTTTAATCTGCCAGGAAGTTTCAGGACTTTAATTTATTTATTAAACATTTTATAATAATTCCTGTAGCACAGTTCTTATGATAATTTTTGAATAAAGTATATTTTACTAACAAAGAAACAGTACCTTGTTTATTTCCTGTAGGGGTCAATGGAAGTGTCGGATTCCACACGTCTGCTTTGTCCTGTGACATATGGGTGCTGTGGTGTGAGATGTCCTTACAGCATGGAGTTTATGAGTAGGTTGTGTTTGTAGTTGTTGTGTTTGATGGTGCCCTCTGGTGATGTGTTTGCGTATGTTCTGAGTGTAATGTGTTGTACTGGCTTCATTTTAGCATTGGTGTTGAATGTGTGAAGTCGTTGGCAGTGTTTGTAGTTTGGGACAAAAGTTTTGGAAGTTATTTCAGTGACTTACCAATTAATTTTTGTTTGTTTGTGTGTTTGGTGTTTTTGTTAGGTGTTATTGGATTGCTGTTTTTGGTGTGGTATGATGTTTAATTTATTGTGTGACTTCTGGTGTTAAGTATGGATATGATGATGAAATCGTTTTTTGGATCTGCTCTTCTCGAGTTATAATGTTTTGTGTACTTAAGGTGTACTGAATGTGTTTTAATTTATGTAGGGATATTTTATTTTTAGATTTTTGAGGTTTTGGTTTTATTTTTCATAGTTGTAGGTGTTGGCTTTTTGGTATCAATAGTTGTGGTTGACCTATACACGTCAAGGGAAATGTCCGATTCCAATTTTCATAGTTTTAGCTGTAGGTGTTGGTGTTTTGGTATCATCAGCTGTTGTTGACCTATATGTATCAAGGGAGATGTCCGGTTCCAATTTTCGTAGTTTTAGCTGTAGGTGTTGGTGTTTTCGTATCATCGGCTGTGGTTGACCTATGTAGGTCAAGGGAAGTGTCCGATCCTGTATTTTTTTTTGTGTATTGGAATGTTTTTATTTTGTTTTATTTTTTTGGTCTTTTTTTTGGATATTTTTTTTACTGTTATATTTAGCTTGTCCCGGTGCTAAAACCTCCAATTTCCTGCAGTTGTCCTGTTAGTTTGATTGTATTTCTGGAGGGAGGTGTTACTGACTTATTTATATGCATTTACATGTTTGTTGCCCTGTGTATATTGTGATGTCATAGGCGCCGTATTGGAGATGCTTAGAATAGCCATTTCCATCATCTTAATGACGTCATGTGTCAAAGCAGATGGGTGGAACTGGACACATCTGTAATCCCCCTGTAGTCATCACAAAAATGCGAAATATGTATTGGAAGATAAAAACAAACATTTTCCTTACACCAGGCACATCCAATAAAAGAAAAAGTAATGTGTTCTGACACTTCACAGTTATTACTAGTTTTATTTAAAGAGAACTAGGAAGCAGTAAGAAAAGTTCCACATACTATGTTCCACCCCAGGCATACTTCATCAAATTTGTAAAATGTGGTGGTGTAAACTGACAATGCAGAAATAACTAAATTTTAACAATTCTCTTCTGCTGATAAATCAGAAAGGATGAGTGAGAAGCTATCAGAAACTTTACTGTCTGACAATTTTCTGAAAAATCCTGTACATTGTCAAAAAAATTGTTTATTGACAGGCTGAATCACACTGTTAATTCCTGGTAGAATCTGAATTATATTAACAATATTTTCATCCTCCCCCTAAAGACAGAGGTGTCATAATGTCCAGGCCAAGAGTATAACAAAAGCAATGAATTAGTTCCTGTAAATGGTAAGATGATGTTCTGGATGTAAAACTGGAAATTATTCTCTCCTATTTTCCAGATTTTGCAATGTCGATTACAAGATTTTTGTAAGCAAACAGTTGTTTTTTTAAGTTTAGGTCCTAATTTGCCCTGATGTTCCTGAAGATAAATACAAAGTTACTGAGACAGTAATCTACTGATAATTATCTCTAGCAGTGTTGTAAACAATTGTGTCATGGCAGTCATAGACTGTACAAATGACTGTCCTTTTTTGCTCAAAATGATGAAGTGATTTGGACACAGTTCTTGCACTAAACCTTAATGATTGGTTTTATACACAATATTTTTATGGAGAAGGTTCATCTTCACATGAGCTTCACATTAATTCGTCTATAGTATTACCTATTACTGACATCTCCTCCAAACATTTACTTTGTGGTGAACTTTGTAATTTTGCAACTTCCTTTTCCGTATAATTTCCTGTATCTGTTGAACCTTCCAATAGGCGCGCTTTCTATTTGGACATGGGCAGTCATGCGTATCTTGCAGATACCGCTTGTTGTTAATAAACATTATGTCTTTATAAACATTAAATTTTTGTCATAAAAGTAATATTAGGTATTATTTGTGGGTTATACAAAGAAAAGAAAGTTAAAAAATTTATTTAAAAATAAAGTTATGTTTTAAAACACACATTTCCTTCACACAGCATCTCGAAGTACTGATACTTTCTTTCTGTGTATGAATGTCAAATTTATAAAGGATTATGCATGAAATTTTGCTTTCTCAATATACTAAAGTTATTTAGAAGTTGAAATACAATCAATGTAAACATTTCTTGAATGATGTAAATAAAACATACAGTCTGTATATCTCACATTTGAAACAGGTGATTATATAGAAGCTGAAATACAATCATTGCAAATACTACTTGAATGCTATAAACAAACTGTCCACATATTTCACATTTGAAACAGATTATTCTCGCTTTCTTACTAACTAAACATGCGCTACATATTTTTTTTCAGAGCCTCCTGAGGTTGACCTTCTCCTCCTCCTTGTTGCTGTTGGTGTTCATCTTCTGTGTGCCACACATTTAAAACTTTTGTACGGAGGTCTGCAGTTAATTTAGTACTTCTCCTTTTTACATGTTCCTTAACTACTTCATTTGAAAGCTATCTGGGATATTTTCTTCTCCTGAGATTGTTGCTGGTGCTTCCTTTCCAGATTATAAATGAATTTATGGCAACAATGTTCATCATATTAAAAAAAAAAAAAAAATAAAATAAAACACCACCAGAGACCATCGCTTTGTGTTTCTCACAATGCTGAAAGACTAACAAAGTTTGTCGACAGCATCAATGCCTCCTTTTGTGTGATTCATCGATTTTTCCATCGTTGTGAATGCTGGATATCAACCAAACATTCTTGTACTTTTTTGGCACATTGAAACAAGTGTTGCCTCTTTGTGAAAGCCAAACAGACTTGAGTGGGGCTCTCACTTTCTGGTCATTGCGAATTCTGGAATCTGAGGCTTATTTATATGTAACATGCCAACGTATGAAATTTTTTTAATGCCAATTCCTTTACCAAATCTTAATAGGTAAACCAATTGTTGGTCATGATATTTCTCCCACTGTAGAAAATGGGTGCTGCTAACCATTTCACGATTTCGGATGTGTTACTGCTTACACTAAATGGACCTTCTGGTTGTTTTCCAGTGTATATTTCCATATTATATGTATAATGTACCAGGTGTACAATTTTGCTTCCACCGTTTTCTCCCCAACATTTGAGGCTTTAATGAAACAAATTGGTTACACATGTACCATTCAAAGTATTTTCCATCACTGGCCACTACTTTCTCTCTTCTTTCGGGCAGTGCATGAATCCCGCGTCGAAAAAATTGTTCATCTTTTGAAGTGATCCATGAATCGATCCAATTTGTGACTTCTTCATGAGATCGGATAAGTTGGTCAGCCTGGTCATGCGCCATTGATCTAAACAGGTGATAGTCAGAGGGAGCAATGTCTAGAGAATACGTTGGGTGGGGTAGGACTTCCCATTTTAACATTTCCAAGTACATTTTGACCTGTTTTGCAGCGTGGGGTCAAGCGTTGTTGTGCTGCAAAATCACTTTATTGTGTCTCTCATTGTACTGCGGACATTTGTCTTTTAATGCTCTGCTCAAACACATTACATCTACATCTACATCCATACTCCGCAAGTCACCTGACGGTGTGTGGCGGAGGGTACCCTGAGTACCTCTATTGGTTCTCCCTTCTATTCCAGTCTCGTATTATTCGTGGAAAGAAGGATTGTCAGTATGCTTCTGTGTGGGCTCTAATCTCTCTGATTTTATCCTCATGGTCTCTTCGCAAGATATACATAGGAGGGAGCAATATACTGCTTGACTCTTCGGTGAAGGTATGTTCTCGAAACTTTAACAAAAGCCCATACCGAGCTACTGAGCATCTCTCCTGCAGAGTCTTCCACTGGAGTTTATCTATCATCTCCATAACGCTTTCGCGATTACTAAATGATCCCATAACGAAGCGCGCTGCTCTCCGTTAGATCTTCTCTATCTCTTCTATCAACACTATCTGGTACGGATCCCACACTGTTGAGCAGTATTCAAGCAGTGGGCGTTTGATAACGAGCACCTGTGATTGTTTCACTTGGTTTTAACACCTCATAGTACATGGCGCCAAGCTGGTTCTACCAAATGCAGAGCATGATCTTGGAGCCGTGAATATTGGGTTTGGCCGTCAACGTGGAAGCATGGCTGGGATATCCCCATGATTTTTTGCGTTTAGGGTTATCGTAATGAACCCATTTTTCGTGCCCAGTCACAATGCAATGCAGAAATCCCGTTTTTGCCTCTGAAGCAACTGTTCACAAACTCACAAATGCCGTTCAATGTCTCTTGGTTTCAGCTCACACGGAACCCAAGTTCCTTCATTCTGAATCAAGCCCATAGCCTTGACACGATTTGAAATGGCTTGCTTTGTCACTCCCACTAATCACACCAATTCTTCTTGAGTCTGACACGAGTCTTCACTCAGCAATGTCTCCAATCCAGCATCTTCAAAATCGTCCTCTCTTCCCCTACTATGCCAGTCTATGAAGTTAAAATCACCGTGCTTGATGCGTTGAAACCACTCATGACACGTTCTTTCACTAATAGCGTACTTACCATATGTACTTGAAAGCACTCGATGAGACTCAGCCGCTGTTTTCTTCATACTGAAACAAAACAGTAACACCTCCCAGAAATGACGAGAACTAGGCTCGTAAACTGACATTTTCAATCAAGAACAATTTTATGATGCAGACACAAATCGACTAGTGTTTGGATGAGGTTACGTTGACTGAGGTCCATGCTAACTGCCTGATGTCTGTGATCTGTTTCTTTCGACCGCTACTTACCATTGTCGCCATCTATGGCAAACGGCGGAGCAGAGTTGAACACCTTGTAGCTGAGAGTTGACCAAAGGATAAATTTTTATGCCATATTTGCCTTTTTTGGCATATATTGTATGAAACCGCATCTGCCTCAAGAAGCCTCGAGTTTTTCATTGATTGTGGCACTTTTGCCAAGTAAATAGCGCTTTTGACAGTTCACAATAAATTCTTCAAAAATAATTGTTATAGGAGCTAGGCAGTCAGTTTTTCTTCGTTCTCCTCTTTTTTCCACATCATCAAAATGAATAGATTGCATTAAAAACTGAAATATTTTTATACTCATGATAGTTAGGAAGCAATCCATCCACCATAAGTCATCGATATTCAGACAATTTGCGTGGTACATGCCAGTGAGATAAAGCAGCCCGAATATGGCTTTAATTTCCACTGTGTCTGTCTGTTGAGCGTCCCTTGAACGAGAATAGTTATCTTGTATGGTAACAATAAATTTGTTTGTATTTTCTATAATGCGTTGAATCCTTGTGTCAGAAATGACACATTTCCATGAATCTAGAATATTAATCACTTTTTCACAGGTCCGATTACTCAGGGTAGATGAAGTAAAATATTTTGTTTACCTCATCTTTGCCTGTTCCTTGGCTTTTTTTGCCATGACCAAACTTCAATTATTTTTTATTTTTCCTTTGAACAGCTTGAAATGTCGATTTGGTGCTCTCATCTTCGTCGTCTTCTGAGCTGGACTGAGCACTCAGTTCCGTATTCAGTATTCAGTTTATTCACCATTGACCACTTACAGCGGAATAGGTCTGAACATTAAATATACAGTTAACAATAACTTTACAGTAAAGTTTTTACAATTTAATTCCTTTTCTTTTAGGAATATTCTTATATACTAATGTCAATGATTATTTCAAAATATTCTGTTATCTTATAAAATGGGTGTTTGAATACCCAGTCATAAACCTTACGTTTGAAAATATTACTGGTCAGTGACCGAGCAGATGCTGTAAGTTTATTGAAGAGTTTTAAACTCATTATTTTGTGTGAGTTTGCAGTCTTTGTGAGTCTGTGTCTTGGTATGTCAAAGTCCAGTTTGCCTCTGGTGTTGTGGGGATGTATGTTCTCTCTGGTCTCGAACTCATTTAAGTTGCTTTTGACATAAAGCAGTGCTGTATAGATGTATAGATTCACAACAGTTAATATCATGTGTTTGATAAAGAGGGGGCGGCAGTGTTCCTTGGGCTTAGCCTTGCTTATCATTCTGATTACTTTTTTTTGAATTTTCAGAATTTCACTGACAAAGCAAGAATGTCCCCATAACAATATGCCGTAGGAAATGCGTGACTGAAAGAGGCCAAAATATACCACCTTTAGATACTCATCAGTGACTACATCTGTCAGTCTCCAGATGAGATAACACACTCTTGCTATTCTCTTGCAGATATGGCTAATATGTTCCTCCCTGTTTAATTTTGAATCAATGTGGAATCCTAACAATTTTATTGATTTGCTTTCAACAGCTGTAGTTAAACCCAGAATTAGTTCTTGTGTTTTATCAGGATTACACAGGAGTTCATTAGAAGAAACCAATCCCTTACTAGTTCTAGTTTTTCCTGTGTTGCCTGATGCAGTTCTGTTGTGTATTGAGCAATGTTGTATCATCTGTATAACACACAATTGAATTTGTCATTAATTGCAATGATGAACAGAAAAGGACGTCTAGGACCGAGCCCTGAGGCACTCCAGTCCGAACTTCCTTCAGTGAGGAGCATCTATTTTTAATTGATACAAACTGTCTCCTGTTACTTAAGTATGATTCGATTACATCCAAAGATGGTTTGTGTATGCCATAAAATTCCAGTTTTGCAAGTAGGGTGTTAGATGGTATGCAGTCGAAGGCTGTGCTAAGATCACAAAGTATGACTGATACTAGATCCTTATTTTCGAATGCAGTTAACACCTGGTTAACAACTTCAGTGACAGCAGTAGTGGTATTTTTACCATGTTGATATGCAAACTGTCTGTTGGAGAGGAGATCATGATTATCAAAATAGTTATTTAGTTGACTGTACATTACATATTCAAAAACTTTAGAGAAAATTGGGACAATAGAAACTGGTCGATAGTTTTGGGGAAGATGCTTATCTCCCTTTTTAAAGACTTGTGTATGGGTTTGTGAATTATATTGGTTGATGATATCCCATGCTGCTTTACATTTGTTGGGAGCACTTTCAATGAAATGTTCACATGCTTGTTTTTTGGCCAAGGACAGTTTGTCTTTGTAGATCTTTTTACATTTTAGATAAGCTCTATAAGAAGTATTATCTAGTCGGGTCCTTGTTTACAAGAATTTTTATATATTCTGTACAGTCTAAGCATGTCCTCCCTAGTGAGAGCTAGCTCATCTGTATACCATTTTAGCTGTTTGTTTTTCTGTTTATGCTTAGGGCTACTTTTGATTAATGGTGAGCAGGAGTATTTCCAGGAAGTTGTTAAACACCATTTCACCAGCACCCTTCCCAGGTTGTGTGTTGTATACAAAGTCCCAGTTAACATCAAATATTCTGTCAATAAATAAATTAATATATTCATCTTTCTGCCCTCTTACTCATGTGGCATTAGACTTGATTCTGACTGATTTGTCTGATTTAGGCAACAGATCACAGGAGAATGTTAAAATCAATGGTTCATGATCAGCTAGGGCTCCACTGCCAAGTCTGACGTCATACATATCTCTAGAAAAATTTACTATTATATTATCTAAGCACACCTTATCCCGTGTTGGTGTGTAATTTGTACATTGTAAATTTAGTGATCTTAAGATATAAAAAAACGTTCTAGTAACATGTTCATCACTGTTGGCCATTTCAATGTTGAAATCGCCACAGATAATTAGTTTTATGTTAGATTTTAGTATTTTCCTCATAAGCAGCTCAAATCTTTCGAAAAATGTATTTATATCTCCCCCTGGTGATCTATATAAGCTAACAATTATAGTATTCTCTACGTTTAGTCTTATACAGCTAAATTCTCCATCTAGTTCTGCACAGTAAGAGCTAACATCTACTTTAGTAAACATTATACTATCTTTAACAAATATTAGGACACCTCCATTCTTTCTTTCACTTCTACACATAATGTCTCCAACAGCATACCCTTGAGGAACATATCTAGTATCAGAATCTCCATCTCTTTCTGATACGTGTCCTCCTTCTTCACATCACTGTCCTCTATAAACCTGTTGTCCTGTTCATCCTCATCATCGGTATCATGCAGAATTGCATATATCACAGCTTCAACATCCAAATGATTGTTTAAATTATACATCTCTTTGTCCACCATAGTAACTAAGAAATAAATATGAAATGAAACTGAATAAATAACATGATGCAATCATTGAAGGTCGCACGTATCTGACACATACAATTTAGTTTAATTTCATTGAAGATTTGAGACACATGTAAATTCACCATGTACACTACTTTATTACTAGTAAGCATTTAACAATAAATAAGGCTAAATGAAAAGAAAAAAACTTAAATGGAGGGTCGCACGTATTCCTCAGTCACGAAACACGTGTTAGTAGCTTGCTTTTTACAGCACTGGGCAGCAGCCAAGACTGAAGTAGAGTGGGGTCAAAAGAGGAGGCTAGAACAAAGGGGATATTTCCCTCCCTCCTGCTTTCCAAGAAAAGGTAACGAACACTGTCGCTGTGTATCTGACACATACACTCACCTATTGGAAGGTTAACCAGCTGAAGGTGCCTAGAAATCAGTAATGTTCCTTTCACTTGCAATTCAGGTCCTTCAGTCTTATGGATCTCCCACGATAAAGGAGCATTGACTCTCCCAAGGTGCTCTAAAGTAAACAGGGGATGGGGGGGGATCACTTCTGCGGGAGGTGCAGAGGACATGTATATGTCCGAGGAAAAGGGGCAGATGGGGGAAAGGAATCAGGTCATAGAAGGTCTGCATAGGGGACAGGAGGCATATATGGAAGGCAATGCGGAGTGCATGTCACTTGAGGATCTGGAGGGGGGCGGAGATCCAGGAGGAATGGGCATAGCAGAGGATGGAACAGATCAAGGATTTATGGGTGTGGATGACGATAAAGGGGTTCACCCCCCATGTCCAGCCAGAGAGGAGTTTAAGGAGATAGAGGCAGTTGTCGGCTTTGGATTGGATAGAGCAGAAATGAGGGGTCCAGGTAAGGTGACGGTCGATGGTGACTCCAAGATAGGTGAGAGAGAGGCAGACAGGGCACACACAGATGGTAAGGGAAAAATGAAGGATCCAGGAGGAGGGAGTGGTACGACCTAGAATGATTGCCTGGGTCTTGGTAAGATGGATTTTTATGAGCCACTCATTACACCCTGTGGCAAAAAGGTCAATGTGATTCTGGAGAAGGCGTTGGGATTGTCATGAGGGCAAGGAAGGCGGTGTCATTGGCATACTGCAGGAGGTGGACTGGAGGGGGGGGGGGGCACATCTGCTATGTGCAGGAGGTAGAGGAGAGGGCCGAAGGCAAGAGCCCTGGGGCATACCTGCTGAGGGGTAGAAGGTGCGGGAATCGGTGTTATGGATGGTGATGTAGGAGGGGCAGCAGGAGAGGAAGGAGGCAATCAGATGGACATAGCTGATAGGAAGGGTGTAGGTCTGGAGTTTAAACAGGAGACCGAGATGCCATACATGGTCATAGACCTTTTCGAGGTCTAGGGATACAAAAATGGCAGAGCGACGATAGTTAAGCTGGAGGGAGAGGAGTTGGGTGAGGTATAGGAGTTGGTCATCGGCAGAGACAGAAGGTCGAAAGCCACATTGGGTGTTGGCAGAGGTGGTGATGGATGAGCAAGGTAAGGATGGATTCTAAGAGCTTGCTGAACACTGAGGTGAAACAAATAGGGTGATAGGAAGAGGCATCAGGCCTTGTTAGGTTTGGGGAACATCAGGATACGGGAGGTTTCCTACAGGTTGGAGTAGAAACCAATGGCAAGGAGTACGTTGTACAGGGCAGCAAGGACTGGCAAGGAAGGAGGAAGGGCAGTGTTTGAGGTGGCAGTAGGTAATGCAGTCGTGGCTGGGTGCAGTGTTGTGTTTAGTGCGGAGTGTGAGGATGGTGTCCTAGGTAGTGATGGAGTGTTAAGTTCCAATGGTAGTGTGTGGCCCAAGTACTGAAAGCTAGGAGCAAGGGGAGGAGCGGAGGTATCTATATGTTTGATGACGTCGGGGTGGAAAGCAGACCAATACTTGGAAGAGTTTATTGAGAGCATGGTGTTGAGTTGTGTGCATGTCTGTCGCCAGGCACAATGTTTCTTTGCAATAAGCATGTTGCGGATGTGTCGTCGTAATTGCCAGTGGTGAGTGAGTGTCCCAGTCATGAGTGCAGAGGAAGGATTGGTACAGTCAACGGGATTCATGAAGGAGGAGGAGGGCAGAAGGAGTTGTTGAGTTGTTGGGGTGGATGGGATCATCTACTGGACGGACGGGGACGATGAGCTCCGGTATGTCGGGAGGAGGCTTTGCTTTGCATTTATACAAGTAGGTAGGATGGGATTCATTGCAGGTATTACAGGAGGGGGGAGAGACGAGGTTGGGGCAGTTATTGAGCAAATGTGAGTCTTTGCGTCGGGGACAGGTAGGGGGACTCCTACAATTAGCAGTTCATTCTTCGACCTGCAATCAGACAGAAATGCATCAGTTATTGCAGAAAATACTTGTATTACACTTTCAGATTTTTTCCTTTACTTTTACTATGAAAAGTGGTAGAGTTGTAAGCTCAATGATTGATAACGGTGTTAGCAGTGTTTGCGCTCACCCTCCTTCCAAATACTTGAATTACATTCATAACAAAAGACCCAGACTGTGTCGACAGTGCTATGATGGAAAAAAATATATATTAGCATGTGTTTTAGAGTTGTAGCATCAGCTCTAGTCTATGTTTGTGCTTTATACGATTTTTCCACTAGTATCCTCATTAATAAGACTGCTCACCCCAAATGTCAGTTTATGTCTATGTGAACAAACATATGTTTTTAAAAATTTCAGGAAGTGATGAGTGTTGTGCATAAGGTACTTCTTACTTCTAACACAAGTTTTAAAAAGGGAGACTGGCTGGGGGCTTTCTGGGCGGGCCAAGTGCATCGACAAAGGATCCTCCAGCAGCAAACAATTTTCCCCATTACAAGGCAGAAATGGTGACCTTCAGCCTGCTCTCTAGTACATGTCTGGTACAATAGTGGCTTGTGCTTGTTGTGTACAACTTCGTACACAGTGATAAGGAGGGGTGCGCTGCAGAGTAGTGTGGCAACTGTCATTGCAGGAAAGCTGGACAGGAGCACAAATGTTTAGTGAGCAAGTTAACACAATAAACAGAAGATTCGCTTTTATTTCTTCAGATGTACAAAGATTCATTACAAGTAATAAAGCAAGAAACAGAGTCCAGTTATCACAGTGTCCACAAGGGTGAAGCAATGAGGCTCCAATGCAACAGGGCCACCAAGCTGAGGCTCAGCGGATGTGCTCTATTGGGTCCACCAGATTCCATACAACCGCCACTGGCGTCTTACAGAAACTTGCAGTTCTATTACTATGACAATTGTGGGGTGGTACCTGCTACAGTATGAAAGGTGGTCATACTGAAATACTTCATAATTCTTTAATCATTCAGTGTTTCACAGTGCGGCAAATCCAAACATATTGGTGTTCTTGCAGCACTGAGGTGCATTTTTGAAGACATTCATACTGTAACAAATATACGTACAATAGACACCACAAATTGTGAACTGCTGAATACTTCATGCCCACTGCTAGTGGGCACTGAAATTAATAAATGCACTGTCCTGTCTTTCCTTCGACTCACATTCGTATAAGGCTGCAGTAGAAAATAAATGATGTCTGTCCTTTCGGATGACGGGCTCCATATCTGTACAGACACATATTTTATTTGTTGAATTATTGCATTTTATATCTTCATATTATGTAAATGTGTTAGATCTTAGTATCCTCCACAGATACACAGCAAATGAAAGCAATGTGGCAATTCTCGGATCTAACTATACATTAGGGTGACCAGAATTTCAGCACGAAAAAAAGGGATGTTTGCGAAAAATTGGGATATGGGACACCACGTATGACTACATTGCTTTAGTAAAACAAATGAAAACTTAAGTTTAGACACACAAAATCCATATATTTTAACAAGAAATTTCAAAACAAGCTTTTAGTGGTAATGTATGGTATGATAATTCATTGTTTTTCTGAGAACTGATTATAATTCAAAATACTGAGCAATTGATAGAATGACTTCTAACAAATGAACACTAACGTAGACATCAAAAATCCATAGGTCATTTAGCTATTGTATCAAGAAAACTACTACCAACTTTGTACTTATCAGAAGACCTAATATCTTTCAAAAGCTTTGAACTGGTTAATATCAGGCATTCCTTCCAGGCAAGGTCTTGCTAATTAGTCTTAACTATTACAACTGCTTCATTAGTTTCTGTGGTAAAATGATTTTTCTCATCAATCCAAAGGGAATTCACAATTGGAAATACACTTTCCACAACAGCATTTGTGCCTGATACAGCAAGAGCAAAACTCAGAAGCACCACTTTATTTTTACTTGAAGTACCTGTACTTTTAAGTGTATGGAATATGACACACTATCTTTTATCTGTTTCCATATTAGCTTTTCCCCATTCCTCAAGTTTCTTGGATACAATGTTGTTCACATGTCTTATATCATGAACAATACCTCTTCATCTATCTGAAATGTTGCTCCTAAATCTACTGTGTTGAGAATTTTCAGGTAATTTAAAAGTTCAGTCCAAGAAACAGAATGTGTTAGTGTTATCCAGTGAAATGATTTCAGAGGTTGAAATGGAGAAATCCACTTTCCTAAATAAGTCACAAAAGTGTCATAAAATAAATTTGCAATTGCCTTGTGTTTTGACTGAGTGAAAATACCTTCCTTCCCCAAGTTAATTAAAATTGAAAAAAAATAATAATAAAAATTGAAATTTACTAAATTTCCTGTTATTGTATTTTTTTTTCAAGCAGGTCTAACTCCTCAGCTGATTCTGTTGCTGAAATTGTTCTTTTCAAGTTTTGGACAGAATTTGAAAATATTCTCAGTTGGCTTTGTGTGAAATGAAGCCAAAGCAGTGACTGTGGGCTCTCAAAAACTATTTCAGCCATACAGGACTCCGATGCCGAGACAGAAAATAAGATTTCAAAGATCAATAACTCTTGTAACTCCTGTCAACAATGACAAGCATCTAGTTTTAATACTACCAACAACTTGCTTGTATTCAGTGTCAACAAAATCACAGAATGATTTCAGTTCCACCAAATGCACAGTGTAAATGTGAAAAATTTTATTCACTTTTGTTTCTATGTCAATGGAAAGAATATCTGCACTTGTTTGAACTCCATTGTGCACCACATGGGCTGCACAACCGATGCCTTAAATGTTCCTTCTTGAGAGCACTTTTCAGTTTAGAATAAACAGTGTTTGTTCTGTTCTCTTTCACCCAGCAAAGTTGGTATTTCAGTTATCTGCACAATATGCGACAATCTTGTCAACTATATTTTCCTTTTCTAAAATATCCAGAATACAGGTGGCTAATAATCCTGCCATTTCACCACTGGTGTTCTGAAGACAAATTACTTTGCACTGAACACCTTTGGTAGGAATGAAATACCTCGCTAGAACTGGTACGAGCTTTAAGCTTTTGTAACTTGATGCATCAACCATAACAGACACATACTTAAGGTCCTTTAAGATCTGACTGAAATGCACTCACTGCATATGGTGATAAAACATTCACTAAAACTAACTCGCATTTTATATTACAACATGTGAATTTCTTCTCAAATAGGTCTCTGATGTGAAGAGACATGCAGTCCATTGAATGGAAAGAATGAATGTGTTTTGCAGTATGGAACACAAACAGCTCTTCCTCCACAGCAAAACGTTTATCTTCCTCTGTTTGTAATTTATTTGTTCTTACAAAGGAAGGTATGTTGCTAGAAAATCTCACAGAAACTGCTAGCAGGTGCTTCTTTTTCTTTACATGCTGCATTATATTTGCATGTCTTCCAGGTTCAATGGAAAAACCTGAACAACACAATGTGCATTCTACATTCATACTCCGGTTTCATTCAGGAAAGAGAACTCTTCTTTTATAGTTTTCAAGAAAGAACACTTTCTTTTCCTCATATTAATGGGCACGAGTTAGTTTCGCACACAGAAAACTACAGACAGTGGAGCGCACTAAAGCAAGTAATAGTCCAAACATTGTGTTGGTTGCATCTACTGCAAATTTATGTCATCTAACAGTGAATAGCTAATTCTTAACTATAAATACAACTGAACATTGGTAGCCCTATAACATTTTTTAATGAAAAATTGTTACATCTTTCCAATATTTCTGCAGTAGCAAATAATCGATACAAATCACAAAGCTGGTGCATAAGTCACTGGCACTGTGAATGTTGACAGAAAATAATCTGCTCACATCTCTCTGCATACCATGACCAAAATAATTTTCCTTTATTCCACCTTTGCATTCAAGACAAAGCAGGACTCAAGAAAATGTTGAAAAAACTACATCTATGACATTAATTTGATGTAAAGATAAATAAAAACACAAAATGGAGGTGAGAGAGATGAAAAGTTACCGCTGATTACAAAAAAATGGGATATTTGGCGTCTCGTTGAGTATTTTGCGGGACAACAGGATGCAAGAGAGAGAGAGAGAGAGAGAGAGAGAGAGAGAGAGAGAGAGAGAGAGAGAGAGAGAGACCCCTTAACAATGGGGCGTTTGGTCATCCTACCATACATGACCCTGTTCCGTTTATCTCAATTATTAACTGTTTCTTAATGATAACCAAAAGTTATGTTGGCCAGTATTAAAAATTTTACAATTCAAAAACGGTAAATGATCTGTAAGATTTTCTATCACAAATTGACAGAATGAAAAGATGCATCAGTTGAGCATGCCAAACATATATTTCATATGTTTTAAGTCGTGTTTCTTGATAATTGGTATAAGTGCATATGTGTTAGATCATGTTTAATTAATTAAGTCTCTGCTTTTTTATGTACCATGTCATGTTTGGCCTTTACAGGAGCAGAAATAAATGTTCTTTAATTTAAACCATACATCTAACCTTTACCTTTATAATAAAGAAAATGGTGGTCTATTTCATAGATTTTTGGAAATCGTGCCATCATTTGCATGATTGGCAAGGCTCTCAGAGATGCCGATTTGTGGAGGTTGGATTTCTGGAGGAGGTACCGAGTGGAAGCTATACAATGAACTTTTTGTTGATATCCTAGAGAGGAGAGACGTGATATTGCAGAGCAGTTACTCCGGTGAAGTGAAATTTTTTGGGTGACTGTCTGTTGCACAGATTAAAACTGTTTTAATCTGCCAGGAAGTTTCATAACAGCGCACACTCCGCTGCAGAGTGAAAAATCTCATTCTAGTGATGAGTTATTGATTTGTAGTGTCTACTACCATTCTGATCACACAGATTTACACATTCTTAACTGCAGTTGAATATTACCAGATTGTATCTTTTAAACATAATTACTGTAAGACTACCATTGCTCTATAGTCTTTAATGTGACTGATTGAGTAAATTGTCACTTTATTCAACATAAATTTGTGGTGTCGCCTACAATTTCTTATCAGCAGATAAAAACCGTTTATGCCATTTATTATTATTCACTTAACAGCAGTTTGTTTTTGTTTATAATTTAGCTTAAATTGCCCATGCTTTAGCTATTTGAGAGGAAGGATCATAATCTATGACTGTGATAAGAAAATCTACCAATATTCCCTAATTTTGGTATGTTGCATATTAAATACGCGTATGAGAGCTACAGTTACTACAGAGTGCATTATAACTATCATATTACATCACATTTAATTTTAGAAGTGTGCAGTGTATTCATTAATTGTAAATTTCTGTTATTTTTGAATTTGTAAGTGGCCATAACCTAAAAAAAGTTCAAAGTCAGTAAATTTTATCCCAGTTTTCTTCTCTTCCCTAAAAAAACCCCCCACATTGTTGGGTATTAACCACTTCAGTTGTTAATGGGAACTTGTAATCTATCTGTATCCAACTTCAACCTATTTTCCCTTTTAAATTTCTAAGCTACCTACCTGATTAAGGGACCTAACATTATATGTTCCAATGTGTAGAATGGCAGTTTAGTTTTTCTTGGTGATGGCATATTCTCAGTTGTCCCCACCTGGAGTTCCGAATGGGAGACTATTTTACTTTCAGAATATTTTATGCAAGAGGATGCAGTCATCATTTGATCATACAGAAAAGCTGCTTGCTCTTGGGAAAAATAATAGTTGTTAAATCCCTTAGCTTTCAACAATTTGCAGTACCTGCAGAGCAGGCCATGTTAGCAAATGTTGCAAGACCACAGCAATCAATCATCCAGATTGTTGACGCTGCAACTACTGAAAAAGCTGCTGCCCCTCTTCAGGGACCATAGGTAAGGCCAATATTACACTATCAAATTTCTTTGACAATGTTGGTTTGTGAAAAGTATTTGACGTAGTGTAATAGGGAACTTCTTCAAATGCTGCTTTCCATCAATTTTATTTGATTAAATCTAGCATCTCACCTTAGACTTGGTCAAAGAAAGCAATCATCCCTGTTTACTGCAACCAGCTGGCCTATAAAAATACACTGCAAAACCATTGGGCATTGTTATGTAGGGTGGGGAAGAACATTCAAAATGCAAAGGATGTCATATATTGGAACTTATTGTGGCACTATACATATGGAAAGGCATTTTATAATCTGTGACGAAATAAAATGTTTTCCTATTATAGCATGGAATATAGAAAACTCACTCTCTCTCTTCAAAGTGAGTTAGAATAGGCTGCACTGACAGTTTTGTGTATGAAGTCAGAACCAAGTAAACTGTGAGGCAAGTTAATGGTCACCATCAATGTTTATTTCTTCACTGAATAGAGAACTGAAGAACTATAGTTTTTCAAGGACAGCAGCGATAGTCAAACATGTATAAGAACTGTATTTTGTGCTAAATGCAATAGAACATGTGCTACATTTAGGTTAAGATATGCACATATAGAAGAAAGTGTCATGGGCAGATGTGCTGGAGGACTTAATGTTGCAGCCAAGAAAGAGAAACCTGATAGGTACAAGCAAAGCACAGAAGCAAGGAAAAGGTCAAAATGTCTTCTATAAGAATAAACATTAGCTAATATACAAGAAACTAAAAATTGTACCTAGTTTTGAATGTATTGAAATGCGTCTGAAATCTGTAAAAAAATTTGTGAAGCAGACAAGTGGTGAAAGGCATCAGAAAATACTTGGCAAGCACATGAATATACTCACAGTCAGTTCCTTTGGAACTTAACACAGGTCAGGTCACAATTCATTTCTCACGTAATTTTCGACGAGACGACCCAGCTACTGTGAACCGTATACATCACACTGTACTCAGATTCTTTTGTGTGTTAACATTAATAGGAGGAGAAATATTAGTTCATTGCACTTCACTTCATGTGTGTATTGGAACAATAACAGCCCCATTTAGTGACTGGGAAACTAACAGCATTAAAAATAGCAATTTCCCAGTTGAAATCGTGTGGTTCTTGTGTTACTGTATGTCAGCCATTCTGAAGGAACTATGACACAATATTTGCTGACAGTGTAATGCATATTTTTGTGCAACGGCAAAGATCTTTGCCCGAGAAATGTGATGAATATTTGATCCATTTTCTTTGTCAAAGAAATCTGTTAGTGTAGTACCATTCTTAGTCTGGCTTCACCAAATTTACCCCTCCATTGTGGATGCACCTATGTTACAGCTACTTTTATCATTTACAAACACAAGCCAGCCCACCTTGGCAAGGACCATGGTTCTTGTGGAGTACCCATAAAACTATGTCATGTAAAGTTCTTACTGAGGAATTATGTTATCACTTAAGAAAAATGGGTGGTTGTCTTTAAATTATTACGTTATATGAACTACAATAAAAATTATTCTGCTGCATTGTCCTTTGATGCACAAAACAGTGAAAGTGTTGATTAGGGGTGATACAAAGAAAAATAAGAAAATGATTTGCAAAAATTTAATTGCTACCAGAGATTAATCATTTTAGAATTAAAAAATATAAAAATACAAATGCACATAAAAATTATAAGAGTAAGGATTTATGCAATTTGAAAGAAACAGTTATACATACAAATTTGAATAAAGACATGTAACCTGTCTTTCAATAAGAGAGCAATTGAACAAATGTTGTTCTCTGTTAATACAGATTCATTATACAAATAGAACACAACTCATGTAATATTTCTTCTCTGTAGGTTCTAATTTGCAATAAAAATAGCTATAATTTTCAATATAACTTTGATTCAAATTGACTAGAAAATGTAAAAGATTGTCCTTCATCTGTGTCAATAAAGAGAGACTGGGACAGGGACAGTTATACAAACATGGGGGTAAGAGGGTGGGTGGAGGGGGAAGGAAGGAGATAAGGAGGGAGTGAGGGAGGGGGGAGAGAGAGGGAGTGAGGGAGGGGGGAGAGAGAGGGAGTGAGGGAGGGGGGAGAGAGAGGGAGGGAGGGGGGAGAGAGAGGGAGGGAGGGGGGAGAGAGAGGGAGGGAGGGGGGAGAGAGAGGGAGGGAGGGGGGAGAGAGAGGGAGGGGGAGAGAGAGGGAGGGAGGGGGAGAGAGAGGGATGGAGGGGGAGAGGGAGGGATGGAGGGGGAGAGGGAGGGAGGGGGAGAGGGAGGGAGGGGGAGAGGGAGGGAGGGGGAGAGGGAGGGATGGAGGGAGGGAGGGGGAGAGGGAGGGATGGAGGGAGGGAGGGGGAGAGGGAGGGATGGAGGGAGGGAGGGGGAGAGGGAGGGATGGAGGGAGGGAGGGATGGAGGGAGGGGGAGAGGGAAGGAGGGGGGAGGGAGGGGGAGAGGGAAGGAGGGAGGGAGGGAGGGAGGGAGGGGGAGAGGGAAGGAGGGAGGGAGGGAGGGAGGGGGAGGGAGGGAAGGAGGGAGGGGGAGAGGGAAGGAGGGGGGAGGGAGGGGGAGAGGGAAGGAGGGGGGAGGGAGGGGGAGAGGGAAGGAGGGAGGGAGGGAGGGAGGGGGAGAGGGAAGGAGGGAGGGAGGGAGGGAGGGGGAGAGGGAAGGAGGGAGGGAGGGAGGGAGGGGGAGAGGGAAGGAGGGAGGGAGGGAGGGAGGGGGAGAGGGAAGGAGGGAGGGAGGGGTAGGGAGGGAGGGAGGGAGGGGGGAGAGGGAGGGAGGGGGGAGGGGGAGGGAGGGGGGAGAGGGAGGGAGGGGGGAGAGGGAGGGAGGGAGGGGGGAGAGGGAGGGAGGGAGGGGGGAGAGGGGAGAGGGAGGGAGGGGGGAGAGGGGAGAGGGAGGGAGGAGAGGGAGGGAGGGGGGGAGAGGGAGGGAGGGAGGGGGGAGAGGGAGGGAGGGAGGGGGGAGAGGGAGGGAGGGGGGAGAGGGAGGGAGGGAGGGGGAGAGGGAGGGAGGGGGAGAGGGAGGGAGGGAGGGAGGGGGGAGAGGGAGGGAGGGAGGGGGGAGAGGGAGGGAGGGAGGAGAGGGAAGGAGAGAGAGAGAGAGAGAGAGAGAGAGAGAGAGAGAGAGAGATATGATTAACCTGAATGAACATATTCTGAACACACAAACAGGTTTTTTGCATGTGGCATCCTGCACAAAATGTGTCCTATACAAAATATCCATTACAGGTATTATATTTTACTTTCAGACAAGTATTAAAAATACTTAACAATATATATTTGTACACAGTTTCGAATGTTATTTCACATACATATATACATACACAAAAATAATTGGGTAACTGAGATTTTGTCTGATTGATTTAATGTTATTTATAAAATAAGCCATCTAAAAATATGATTTACTTAATAATGACAATAATGAATTAGGTATTGTCCAGAGTGTACTTGGCCCTGCCAAGAACAAGTACAATAATGATATTGCATTTTATACTGACAGAAAAACAAACAAATTAAAATATTTACAATAATCGACAGAATAATAGTGTGGCCGTTTTGAACATAACTAATTTTCACAAACATCTACTGTTTTCAGATTTATTGTGACAACACTTCATCAAATACCATCTATGACATAGAATGCGAAGATGGCCACTGTATGGTCAAAACTGGTGGTGATCGTTATTACATTATACATATGATTGTGTTTAAAATATTAAAGACATTGTGGCTTACAACCTTATGACTTAATAAAACTCCATAAACATTCAAAACGGACCCTCTAACTTCAATAAATTTGGAATATGACAGTGTTGTCCATATCTTTAGTCAAAGTAACATATAATTAGTATGTGTATAGAAGTAATTTTATTGCAATCTTTGGCAGAGTTCTTTAGTTCAGTCTTGATCCCATTTGGTTAAAATTGGTTTATTTTTACTCATAGTTTTGTGAAGAAAGAAGCATTCCAAATTTTCTATGAACAAGAGATAAATATCTTTACAACATCTGAAGTTGAAGTACAATAAATAAAACTATGAATTCATTGAATCTTGCTGGATGGAAGATGTTTCTGACATGTGTTCCCAGCTCTGGCCTTATCTAAATTCTCATTTTAGTAAGAAAGTATCAAGTATTTACACTTAATCAATTTGAGAGTGCAACATGCCATCTATACCAAATACAAAAATCTAATTCTACAAGATATTAAATGATTTTAAGCAATTTGTCAAAAGATGTGACTTTCAGCATCTATGTTAATATGTAATACATTTTGCCCATTACAGTTAACAATACTTTTTCTACTTTTCCAAGAAATGTCTCTGAGATTGAACAGGTAGAGAGTGATTTTCTTGAGGAGAGAAAGAAAATAAGGCTGTGCTGAGCTCCTTCAGCATCAAGGCACCTTATGAATGTCATCATTTTCCACAAAATCTTTGAAACGACCCTTTTCCAGATGCAAATGGGGATTTAGGTGGTGATCTCATTGTGGAAATCATGTAACTGCAACATAGTTACTTCTCGTAAGTTTTAATTTTCTTCATACTGTTCATATAATGCCGTTTCAATTTGTTTGTGTCTCACTTCTATATTTCTCTTGTACTCAAAATGAAAAACATTTTTTATAGCTTGAAATAACAGTACAAACAAAGCCATTACCTTTGAGTCACAATACACAAAAGAACTATGCATTAAAAACAGAATTTTATGAGAGATTAAATCTTTACTTCACCTGGGCAAATTATCAGCTTACATGTAAATTTATGCAATTATCAGAAAGTAACAATTATCACTTTGGTACATGTAGCTGTATAACAGTAAGACATTATGTAGACACACAAATATCTATAATGTGGCAATGGTGAAATGTAAGTAATTGGTCAGTTGTCAGTAGCAAGAACTGTTAGCCACCTGCATTAAGCAGCTTAACAGTAGAACTCCCTTAGACTGAAACAAATTATGTCTTCAGTAGTGAAACATGACAAAACTGTTGTCACATTTGTTGTACATATTTTAAGTTGCCTGCTCCAGATGAACAGCAGTTCTCTCTTTAATTTATTATGCTGGTACGTCTGAAGCTTGTTACCCTTTTGTTATAATTTATTGTGGGATGGACCTTTTGTGCAACTGACAACTGTGAAGGTCTCCTTTGCTAAGCCATCCTTTTCATTTTGAAAGGTGCTGCGACTGCAGTGAAAGATCTGCTCATAGGGCACACACATGATGAACAGGTAACTAGTATCTTAAAGCTACTAAAAATATTATATTTTTCCATTTCCATTACCTTATGTGTAATGTGAATTATGATTTGCTGTAAAATTTTCTATTAAGCAGAAATAATAGGAGATTAACATTCAGTTTTGCCTTGCCAAATAGATCCATAACAGCTGCGCCCTCATACTGAAGCTGCAGTAAATTCTGAAAAATAAACAGAGAATGATATGGCACATTAAAAATTGTTAATCTATAAGCAGATTTAATTGGTCTAAAAATCTTCACCAGAAATCTTAGTTTCTCAGAAAATGATATGATCTCTCATTTTCTCCTTGACTCTTCAGGATATGTGGCAATAATACAACAAATCAACATGCTTCCAATCAGAGGTCACAATACCCAAATATTTAAATTGTAATAATTACATTCTGCAGTGTGAAAGCCATGTATCATGAAGTTCATTATATTTTCTGTTGAATGCTCATGAGTGTGGACCAGAGTATTCATGTAAACAATAACTCAAAAAATAAAGTTAGACATTTCCCTTACTCCCAAGTAAAAATGTTGTAAAATCTGAGAGCAGGAGTTTACTAATATCAATGACTGATGGTTATTTGATGCTGAAATTAGATCTCGACTTCTTCACAAGTCTGAGGTTTGTGTATTTCCTTAAAATGACCATTCATTTCCCACATAAGGAACCATAACACCCATCTTCCAAAGAACTCTATACTGGTAACACTTTTATTGGTCAATGCCACATTTCCCAATACTTTTGTATGATAAATTTTGCTGTAAATGGCTTGTTTTAGTGAATCTTTAATGTTGTATAGTAATTAAACTGGGTATTGTTGCAGAAAGCGAGTATAAATACAAAATTATAAAATACATTACTTTATGTGAGTGTCTTAGGGGCAAAGATGACAAATTGTGCGTGGGTGAGGGGCAGGTGACACCTGGTTGATAACTTAACACTTGTATTATTCTGTGAATTGTCTCCTTTATTCCTAAAGGATTTACAATCTGGCAGAACTTTCCACACCATAAATACAGTAATTTAGCTTCACAAACATGTAAATCAACATGTCACCTTGCTTCTATCAATCACACCATAGGATAAATGAAGTCATACAAACATCAATGTCATCAACTGTAACAGATGGAATAATTTAAATCATGGTTTACAAGGAGTATGGTAGCTTCTTAGACAATCATCATTGGCTTCGCCCACTCACAACCATATATCACCTTTCAACCTAACCTAAACCTCTGGTTACACTACACATCCACTTGTCACTATAAACATTATTTACAAAATAGAGATAATAATACTGGGTAAAACTTACTAGCAGATTAAAACTGAGTGCTGAACCAGGACTGAAATATAGAACCTTGCCTTTTGGGGGCCATACTCTTATCAAGCCAAATTTCCGGGTTTGAGTCTCAGTTTGGCACATAGTATTAATTCCCCATGGAGCTTTATTAAATGTTATTTTCATTATTTTGTAGATCAAGTTTGTGTTAATGGGTTGATCTGTAGTGTAGCCCATGCTTTAGGTTAGGCTGTAGGTCATGATTTTGTCAAGAGTCCTGATGAAGAACACAGCTCTAATGTGCCAGGAAGTTTCAAAACAGCACATACTCAATTGCAGAGTGAAATGTTCATTCTGCAGTATCAAATAAACATTCTCAGTGTTCTGTTATACTGCCAGAAACAAGTTTGTGTGATGATGTGTGTCCCATGCTGTGACTGGCTGATAGAAGCAAACTGAACAGGTACTATTTTGATTTGGGTGTTTTTGAAGCTTAAGTACCGTATTTGGTGGTATTTGATTTTATACCTATATACTACAAAAATATGCAGTGCAATTCATCCACTGCAGTAAGCAACTCTCTGAAATGTCTCAGTTATGGTAAAATTTGTTGTACAAAATTATCAGCAAATGTGACTTCGGCAGATAAAACTGTTACATAAGTTTAAATATATAGGAATTTCAAGATGGATCCTTTATTGAGAGAAATGATCTGTTTAGTAATGAAACCCACAACCTCTTACAAACACATAGGTACTTCAGGCAGAGTTAAAGGAAACAGTGAAACACACTGGGTTGCACCTCCAGACTAGGCTGACAACTCTTATGGTTCAAATGGCTCTGAGCACCATGGGACTTAACATCTGAGGTCACCAGTCCCCTAGAACTTAGAACTACTTAAACCTAACTAACCTAAGGACATCACACACATCCATGACTGATGCAGGATTCAAACCTGCGACCATAGCAGTCGTGTGGTTCCAGACTGAAGCGCTTAGAACTGCTCGGCCACTGCGGCCAGCCGTCAACTCTTATGAAAACAGATTGTGTTCACAGCCCTAGGTTCTTGTTTCATCCTCAGAATGATGATGATGATGAACCCTACAAATATTTACATGGTAATGATTCTTACATTTATCTGCAATGGCAGGTCTCAGTGGAGTAGATACCCTGAAGGGATGCAACCCTTCAGAATTTGTGGAAAAACAATTTTCCAAGCCAGCAGGAAATGTGGTAATTGTCAAATGTCTACTGTTGTGCAGAAGGCAGTTTGTTTTTACATGCTAAAACAAAAACTCTGAACACCTGTTTTCTCATTACAGTGAAGTGCTTATGGTTCGCCATAAATCTGCCTCAGAAGAGCACTATGGAGTTATGACAATGCTTTAAAAACAACTTTAAACAGTGTATGGTTGCAGAGTTATATCACCCAAAAAAGGGCATAAATCACATGAAAACTGGTGAAACCTTATGTGAAAACTGGCGAAAAATCACCCAACAACTGGCTACACACCTGAAAACTGTCAACACATAACCTGAAAATTAGTGAAAAACTGACAAAAAAAAGAGCAAAAAAATTGACAAAAAAAAAAAAATCAAATAAAACAAATTTTTTCATGCCTCTACTGATTGAGTGATTTTTTGTTGAAGTTTTTAGCTTCTGGGGATTGTACACAATGCAATATGAAAATGCGAACAGATTGGAACCAAACACAACTCTGCAATGAATCTACTTAGTGGCACAGAATACACTGAAAAGAAATTTCACGGTAAATCGAAACTGTGAGCTAGAGCTAGATATGAACCTCGGTCAGCAGCAAGTCAGTATCAGATTAGGCATGCTTCTATGGATCTACCAGTAGAAAATGGTTCAAATGGCTCTGAGCACTATGGGACTTAACATCTGTGGTCATCAGTCCCCTAGAACTACTTAAACCTAACTAACCTAAGGACATCACACACATCTACGCCCGAGGCAGGATTCAAACCTGCGACCGTAGCAGCCGCGCGGTTCCGGACTGCGCGCCTAGAACCGCTAGACCAGATCTACCAGTAGAATTTTGCTCTCAAGATGATGAGATTTGAGATAGAAATTAACCTGACACATTCTTTTAGTTTACTACAAAGGCTACAGGTCACTCTTGGTTTATGCTCACGCATTTTTAATGTGTTGGTTTCAGAGGACCTAGTGAAAGGTTCTGTATTGAGAACAAATAATTTGCAGTGTATGTCTTGAAAATACGTTACATGTGGCATGGACAACAACTTAAAATCAGATTACATGAATATTTAAAAGCTTAGAATCAGAAAATACTCTGCTTAATATTTATGTACATTCATCTGGGTTTTCAGTCCACTTCACCAACACCAATTATTCCTTCTCATTTTAATTTTTTTTTTTTTCTGGCAATTACCCATTTTTAAAGGTAGACATAAAGCTGATGTTATACCCTCTGCCTTGTTCATCTCATTTACTGTCCCTCTTTCCACCAACATTTCACGAGACACAGAGTACCTCAAATGGGTTAAGGCTCATATGTTGAAAGTAATTAACTTTAAGCATCTTTATTAAACAACCATGTTACAAACTATTGGTACCACTGCAAATTTAAAGTACAGACTGGTTTCCATGCTGTGTCATGTAATCTTATTAGCTGAAGCTACAACAGTCTGTCAACAGAAGAATTTTATATTTACACTTATACAGGAAAGTGTAAAAAGAATTGTTGCCCTGTAATAAAGATTTCCCAATCATCAGGTACAAGAATAACACTGTTTTAAAAACAAACAAGTGTGAAGCAAAAGGTGATAACTGAACCAAAATAATGACTATGGACTGATTAGTCAAAACTGGACCACATGCAAAAATATTCCTAAGTTTTAAAATTAGTTTGTATACCATTCATTGAACCACAGCATCTTGTGTATCATTACAACAATTAATTTTTTTTTCCTTAAAGAAAAAATCACCACAAAGTTCACACCTGTTGAAAGATACCATTTATCATACATCATTTCATTTTGTGAATAATACAGCTTAGGAATGATATGTTAGGGTATGCTGAAAAGTAATGCCTCCGAATTGTTTTAGCTTTTTAAATATAACCAACTTTATTAACACTGCATCTTTATTCATCATGTCTAAATTCTCAACATAGTCACCCTAGCAACAAACATACTCATATTTCTCCCAAGGAGAAAACAGTTTGTTGACACCATCACTGTAGAATGTTTGATATTGTTGATGGAGTTACAACCTCATCCCAGCTTGCACCCTTTCATTACTATCAAAGTGAAGTTATCGAATGTGTTCTTCAAGTTTTGGAAACATGAGGAAATCGGATGGGGACCAAGACAAGACTGTATGGAGGATGATCGATGACAGTCAACCCAAAGTGTTGGTTTGCTACGGATGTAACAGTACTCGTGTGGGGTCTGCCATTGTCATGCTGAAGGAGAGAGTGCTCCATGTGAAGACGAACTCCTTGAATGCATGCTTTTAGTTTCCTGAGGGTTTCGCTGTACCTCACAGAGTTTATGGTGGTGCCTTTAGGCAAGAATTCCAAATACACCATACCTTGAACATCCCAGAACACTGTCACCATGATTTTACCTGCTGATGGCATGGTCTTTATCTTTCTTAGTGTTTGTGATACTTGGTGGGGGAAGTCCATTGCTTCTATCATGTTTTCAGGGTAAAAATGGTGAACCAGTTTTCACAACCTGCCAAAATGTTGTTTGGGGACCTATCAGCCCCAACACTCAAAACACAAACGAAACTGTTGACAGGTGTCCATCCTCCTCAGTTTCAAGTCAAGAGTGAGCATTTGGGGGGGGGGGGGGGGGGGGCACCAGTCTCACTGTTACATGTACAGCAGTTCTGCAATGATGGTCCTTACACACACTCGTGATATGCCACATTTATCTCAGAGCTGTGTCTATGGTATCCTACAACTTTCTCTTATGAGTTTATCACTCTGATCCCCATGAGTCTCATCTATCGTCATACGCAATAATCCACTGTGAGATCTATGAAGCACATTGAGGTTAGCACTGTCGTTTCCTTCATTAAGAGCATGAACCACCTAATGTCGCATATTACTGATATCATTACAATCATGACCATACCCAGCTTTCATTCTTCCATGGATTTCAATTGAAGGCAGTTCTTCTGCAGTCAGAAACTCAATTACAGCATGCTTTTTCACATGCACCAACACGGTTACATTACACACCGTCATGTTACAAATAACAATTTGGAGGCCTCTAGCAGCAGAGATTTGCAACTTTTGTCAGGAAAGCTGGAAACTCGAACAAGTAATATGTGTGACGTGTAATACCTCAACCAATATTGGAAACACAATAAAAATTTGGAGTCATTACCTTTCAGCATGCCCTTGTAATTGCAATATACAAAAATCAAAATTTGTGATTATACAGGGGGGAGAAAAATTTTGTCACAGAATTTTAAAGCTAGATACCTGACACCACTAGGAACCAAAGTTACTAATGTTGTGTAGGTCAACAACGCACAATTTTTAAACTACGGAAACTTGGCACCAAGCACTTTGATTGGCCACGAGATTGCCCAGTTGCTGGATGCTCTGGTCAATGCATGACCGTGAATGCTTTGCCTGCCGGTCTGCATGCTCAGTGGTAGCGTGCCAGCCTTCCACACTGGGGGCAAATCCGTCCTGACACATCTATTCTAGTTTCATGATAAGACGCACTGGGAACAAACCTATCAACAGCTGTTAGTTCGTGTACAGAATATCTTTTACAAATTGCATCAGCACAGAAAAGAGCCTTTTTTTGTAGCTAGGACATTATTTACTTAAAGCAGGTGTTCAAATTGGTGACCCTCAAGACGTGACAAGCTCGGTAACGTCGAAAGGTGTTTTACCGAACTCTTTCAAAGATTCCTGGCATTGCCATGATTTAATTGCCAGCATGTTGAATGCAATACATTAATTCCTCTTTGTTTCTAGGTGGTTTGCATCCAGGTGGTGAACCTTAACTTTGAAGAATCCCCACAAGAAAAAGTCCAGTGGTGTGAGGTCTGGTGATAACAGGGGCCATGTCGTACGAGCACATCTGCCAGCTACCCAGCCATTGAAGAGTTCATTTAAATATCTGTGCACAGCATGACTGTTATGTATGGGTGCCCCATGATGCTGCAACCACTTGCGTAGCTGTAGGTCCAGGGGAACATCTTCCAGCATTGTTCCCGGTGTCTGTGGACGAATGTGATGTGAGTATTTACCCTTGCCCAATAATAAATTTTGAGTGTGGTAAAGGCCATCCCGATAGAAAGTGCACTCATCGGTAAACAACACAATGGTGGGGAAGTTGGGATCTTGTGCAACACATTGCAGTAACTGCCAGCAAAACCCTAGCCTGTGTTCATAATCCACCACAAGATTTAGGTCTTTGACAGGGTGTAAACTAAATGGATGCTGGCTGTCATCCCTCAAACCTCCCAGACTAACTGATGAGTGATCCCATGTCGTGTCCAGTCACTTGAGTACTTGTCGTAGTTGCTTCCTTGAAGCGCTCGAGAACAGTCTCTTAGGATGCAGCATCCCATCGTGTTCAAGGTCTTCCAGCATCACCACGATATCCCGCTAACAATCTGTTTCACCAAGTCGCCGGTGAATTATTGTAATGTTTGTGGGTGTGGGTGGCATCTTGCTGGGTACTGTTCCTCATACAACCGTTGAGCTTCATGCGGATTACCATCGGCTAATCCATAAACAAAAACCATATCTCATTGTTTTTCAAACGAATACTGTGCTGCCATGCTTACTGTATGACTAAATCGCATGTGACGCATGATTGCTCTGAAGCGAAGCTTAGGTGTGATGCCTCTGACGTGAGGTGGAGACAAACAGTAAGACTTATTTGACACGTGTGAGTATAATGTTGGGGCAGTGATGGGGCAAGGGGCTTTTGTATGTGTGAACTGACAACCATAGTGCTGCCTGTCAACCGATGAATGGCAACACGGCCAATCGGGGTTCATGGCGCCAAGTTTCCGTGGTTTGAAAATGATGCATTGTCGACCTACACAACATTAGTAATTTTGGTTCCTACGGGCATCAGCTATCCAGGGTTAAAATTTTGTGACACAATTTTTATCCACCCTGTATACAACACAGTTTTATTCACATATTTGTGCACCAATGAAAATATAGCACAGAAATATTAATTTGAGCTTTAGCACTATCAATATTTTTTATAACAGAATGCAATAATATTTAATTTACCTGCATATCAATATCCACCTTCTCCATGTCAACTCCCATGAACTTTGCGGAGACAATAAATATGCCAGGCGTTTCAGACGGGCTTATTTCAAACTGTAGGTTACGAAACTGAGCAGCTGGTAGTCCATCAACTTCAAGCAGTATTCCTTTCTCATGTAGACGAGCAGCACTATAACGCAGTTTAAGCTTCCTACTTGCTTTTGAATGTTTCTCTCCAGCCTCACTTCTCGGGATGTGCACTTTTCTGCAACACAGTGTATGTCATATAAGTTTTCTGTTATTAAAGTCCCTTATATATTTTGTCTCAGCCAACAGATAAACTGTGAAAGTTTGTGTAAATGTTTTGGTGGAGGAAAAAAAAAGCACACCTCTGATGTGTATGTATGTCTTCAATCATTTGTAATAACAGTTAGAAACACATGCATGAAGTGTCAATCTGAGGTTTTGCAGAGCAATTTAAGAACAAAGCATTGTGTAAAATAATGAGTGAGCATACTACCCACTGGTGTAATGCAAGATTTTCGGCTGCTTGCACACTGTTCTTCTTTGGGGCTGGACACATAGGAAGAAAACAGTAATTCAGAATCAAAATAAAATAGTAGCATGAAGGTCAGAATTTAATGTTAAGCTAACACCGAGTTCATTAGGGGGTGGGGGCACTTGCAGTGAGGAAGTGTTGTAATTGTGGCTGCATTAAGCAATCGTTCCACTGCTCACTCAAGTGATACAGGGAAATGACAGGAAACCTACGGCTGGTCAGATTATGATTTTAATACTTATTTGTCCTAAACTCAGAGTAAGATGATTTAGCAGTTATAGAAGGGTCCTGTCAGACTTAAAACTGTACAAAAACAGGAGTAGCACTGTCACTATCCATCTCAACAGCTAATACAGCACTGTTTTGTTTTGGTGAAGGAAAATGGTTTGTATATGCACGTGCTGCTATCTCTGTGGAAAAATATCCTACTTCATGATTCACAAAGATTCCTTATTCTAAATGGGACCACTGTGCAACTTTACTCTTGAGGTGTAACAATTGAAAATAAAATGACAGGAAGACTGCTAACTTTGATTTTACTTTGGATGCCCGTGTAAGAATAGGTGTAACAAGCCACTCTAGCCTTCTGCACGGTGGCTATTTTCATGGTAACAGTCCAATACAAATTAACCGTTTGATTTCATATAATAATTTGAAGTTGGGTGTGGACGCCACATTATGCTTGGAGCAGGAAATGCCCATACAGTAGAGTCTCGATAGTTCGAGGTGAACGGGATCGGAACCACCTCGAACTATCGAAAACTCGGACTGTCGAAATTTAAATAGGAAAAAGAAATATTATGATTTTGTAACTAACACAGTCAAAATATGAACTTTATTAAAATAAAGGTATTTACACATGCATTTGCATTGGCAGAGTAACAATAATTATTTATTTAGACAATAGTGAAGCGTCTTTTGTTTGGCGAAGCTGCAACATTTCCTCGCGCCAATGTCACGCCACCGTCTCAGGAGCAGTAGGTCAGTTGGTGTCGCCTCAGGCTGTTGTTCCACGCAGCATATGGCAGCCTCGAGAGCAGAGTAGCCCTCGATGTGACTCATCATCGGTGCAGCCTCTGCCTCGTCATCCTCACACTGCCATGGAATGTTAACCATGTCAATTATAGAAGAGTCTGTCACTTCCAACTGTTCGTCCGAATTTAACCACTTGCCTACTTCCACCTCTTCTGCCTCTTCACACCCTGGCAATCTTCTGATTAAATTACACGATGGTTGATCGTCGTCATCTGCTAAATCTTCAGTTTCTGTGTCTGGCATACTTTCCTGTAGAATTTTCCTCCATGACTTAGAAATTGTGTCTGACTTTATTTCGGTCCAAGATTCGCTAATCCAGTACACGACGTCCTTCAAAGTCACTTTCTTCAAAGCTCCTACAATGTTTTCATTGTCTTCGGAATGCAGGATTGACTGTAGCAATTACTGTTGATACTTTTTTTTAGACATTCCAGAATGCCCTGATCCATGGGCTAAATGAGACAGGTAACGTTTGCCGGGAAAAACAAGGCGCGGATACCGTCGCACTGCAGTTCTCCTGCACTTGCATGTGAGGACGCATTATCCATGAGCAAAATTGCTTTGCATGGCAGTCCCCTTTCTTTTAAAAAATTCTTGTAGTCAGATACAAATGAGTTAAAAAACCAGTTCTTGAAGATTTCCTGATTCATCCAGGGATTATTCTGATATGTGTATAGACAACCGGAAGAGCTTAGATGGATACATTCTTGAATGCTCTTGGCGTGGCAGACTTCCCAATCACAACTAGTTTTAGTTTGTGGTTTCCAGTTGCATTTGAAGCTGCCATAACTGTGACCCACTCTTTGCTTTTTTTGTGCCCAGGAGCACTTTTTTCTTCACAAGAAGCAAGTGTTCTCGCTGGTAACATTTTAAAATTTAGCCCAGTTTTGTCACAGTTATATATTTGTTCATTAGACAATTTTTTTTCATTTATGATTTTTTTAAACTCGACGATAAATTCTGAAACGGCCTGAGCGTAACCAGAGAGTTTTTCTCCACATACGTCTAGTTGACGCACTCCATACCTCTTCTTCCACTTGTCGAGCCAGCCCACACTAGTGGCGAAATTGTCATCTCCTTCCTGCAGCTGGTTTCTGAAAAACAAATCTTTTTCTTGCAAGACTGTGCCAGAAATCAGAGCACCCTTCTGTCTCTGTTGGGTAAACCACATGAACAATGCCTCACTTGTTTTTTCGAAGTCTGACTTCTTTATACTTCTTTCACTGAGAGATTCTTGTGAGCATTTTTGTAAAGAAAACTGTTCCAATTTCAGTCAGTTTCTTCGCCAGGCACCGACAGTAACTTCACCAACACCATTTTCGAGAGCAAGTTTTTTTTATTGTTTCTCCTTTGTCAAGTCGTCTTAGTGCTTCTAATTTTAGATGCAAAGGCACAAATTTCCTCTTTTTTGTTACAGCACTCATCTTTGTAAGGTGTACAATGGAACACACAGTCAACAAACAAAGTGACACACAACACTGTACAGTACAGGTACTGGGAACTACAGCAGCGTATGAACTCCCCAGTTTTGATCGGTAGCAGCCGGCAGCAGTTGGGGTATTTCGTGCCATACTGACAACAGATGTTTGTGCAACAGGGCAGCGAGCTTATCGTCAGTGTTGATTGCATTGTTATCTGCTTTGTCACTGAACTGTACTCTCCCTATCTACCTTTTGCAATTATGTTTGCATTATTTATCATGTCAGTAAAAAGAAGAAGAAGAAGAAGAAGAAGAAGAAGAAGAAAAAAGTAGATTGTTGCAACCACTCGAACTATCGAGACTCTACTGTATTTTGTTTGGTTGGGCAAGAATGATACAACTGAGTAAACAACACTTTTCTACAAGTTATTTCTAGGGCCCCACTGAGTTCAGAAAGGATGCAACCATAGCGGGAAATAAAATGTCAGTTTGTTTTATGTTAATTCCAGAAGCATGGCAAGATGTGGCGCTACTCTCTGATTATTTTAACTTTCAGATTCAAAATCAATATAACAAAGTTGTTCAAACTTCTTTCTTACTGGCCTGAAGTTTTTATTAGTGGTGCATTTTGGATCTTCCAAGTGTATGCCCATCATACTACCCAAAGACAATCTCTCACCATTATTTCTTGTTGCTGAAGAGAAATAAAGAATAATTTCACATTATAGTAAACAATGGAAACTCCAGGTTGTAATATCAACAATGTAGGAGAAAACAGATTGCTACTTACGATAAAGAAGTTAGTAGCATCTGTCTTTTCATGTATTGTTCTCATTATATTAGCAACATTTTTCAGACAGCTTGGCATGACAATACTCAGAATTAACACAGAATGTGGTAGAAGGGCATCATACACATTTATCTGCAAATTTGTTGTAGTGCATTGTGTACACTCATCTATCACAAATAAAACTGATACGGCATAACTGGATTTTTTGATGTCATTGATGGATGTTTTTCACTTAATTCAGAATAGAAGTAGAAGCAAAGCCAACACTGTATGATAATTACAGCTTTTGGATCTTCCAAGCTGAAGAACGTATGACACCTTCCGAAGTGATATCACCATCTTATTTATTTTGCACTGACACAGTGTAGACTGCATAGAAAGTGCACACGTCATAAAAGATACTTGTGAAGATAATGATTTGATGGTACCTATATAAATTAGTTCTTTTGTTTTTTTCTAATAATTATCATTGTTAGAAACTACAGCTTCCTTTCATGGCGTTTCTGTACTGAAATAATGGGGGTACACTGGTGGGTGACTTTTTCCTTAGGAGTCAGTTCAAAATGGTTCAAATGGCTCTGAGCACTATGGGACTAACTGCTGTGGTCATCAGTCCCCTAGAACTTAGAACTACTTAAACCAAACTGACCTAAGGACATCACACACATCCATGTCCGAGGCAGGATTCGAACCTGCGACTGTAGCGGTCACGCGGTTCCAGACTGTAGCGCCTAGAACCGCATGGCCACTCCGGCCGGCTAGGAGTCAGTATCTGACAAATGTACGGAAGTGTGCAAGTGTAAATGATGAACTGAAGAGTGATTTTTTTCCCTGTCTTGATAACACCTGACTTGGAATGTGCCACATGTTTTTCTTTTTCACTAAGACATCCACAACAATAATACATGAGCTACTTGTAATACATACGTGGATAAATTTGAGTGGCTAATATTTTAATGCAGGTCTATGAACTGCCAAAACCTCTTAACATAACTGATAGGTAAAAGTGTCTACGTACCGATAAAATTTGATGTATAGAAAATTACTTCATAAATGAAAATATGTAAATGCTGAATATTTACTCGCCTGGGCAGCAGAATTTAATGTAATGCTGGCAGTAAGCATACTGATTAAAATGAAAGCAAAATGGAAATGAAGGTGTGTGAAACTGTAGGTAATGAGAAGTTTGAAGCAGTATTCATCGGAATTTGCTTCATGAGCTCCAGTGTGATGACATAAAAAGCTATGAAAATTATTTGAGAATGGACAAATATACATTTCAGTTTGCCGTTACAAAAATGTCCCTTATATCTGCAAAAACGTCACTAATTTATGAAATCCAGTTCCTGCTAAAGATCATCTCAAGGTTACATTAAGATTTTTAGCAACAAGTGAAAACTATTCCAGCTTGCAATGTAATACCCACATCTCATCTCATAGCATACCACTTCACGTGTTGTTTCAGAGGCATGTGAAACTGTATGTAAACTCACTTGAGCAGGATTTTATGAAGATTAGGTTATTTAGAGTAACAAAGAAATACATTCATTTAATTTATGTGTGCTTTATTAACACCACTTAGATTTCTGCCAAATCCTAAGTCCACTAAATTTCTTCCTCATGTCATCTACGATGCATCAACTCTGAATACAGCTGATGGCTGCAGTTATTTCTTTGTTAAGAATCTTACCGATTATTGTGGTTTTCATAATCAATGTGTTGGGTGTTAAGAAGAATTGCATATTCTTTGCAGTTAGAAATTATCACTGCAGTGGTAGCCATACACGAAGTAAACTTTGATGTCATTTTACAGGTTAGAAGCACGTGAAGCAAGTCAAACAGGTGTACAATGTGGCAAACTTTGATCATGCCCACACTCTAAGTTTGACAATGATCTTTGATCAAAGGTTCCATAATACACTGTCTAGCAGTTGCCAAAGTGCATTGTTCAAAGTTTGTTGTTAAAGAGATTTGATAATATAAATAGGCTCAAGATAAACTACAGTTGCAAATTAACCTGTGGCATAAAATGCTATAATTACAAGTACAAAATAAATTGTTTTTACTAAACAATGAATGAAAATTAATTGCACTCCTATCACAAATAATAAATATGGGACTAACAACAACTAACAACACAAATAAATCTCAATCCACAGGAAATTTCCAGATGAAGAAAAGGAGTAAGAAAATACAAAACAAATTTCTGCCTGACATAAAAAGCGACTAATTTCAAATGGGTCCATTTGTTTTCAAACAACTGTCCCTGTCTTTATCATGTAATAGTAAAATCTTTCCATTGGTATATACGTGGTGTTAAAAAAGTATTCCATATTTTGAGAGGTGGTAGTATGGACCAAAAACGACAAAGTCCAACAAACATGGGCTTTAAAATGCATACCTTAAGAGCTATGAGTACTACATCTCCATTACTATGAAACATATCTACTGAACAAGTGTCCACAGCTTTTAAGATATGCATTTTAGGGCCCATGTTTACTGGAGATTTTCGTCATTTTGATCCATACTACCACATTCCAGTATATGGAATACTGTTTTTAAAAACATTTTAGAAAGTTCGGCCATGCACTGTAAAAATAGAACAAAACTTTTATTACATTTATTACTTCTGAATTACTGTACAATAATATGATAAAGATGGAGGCAATTGTTTGAAACTGAATGGACACATTTCTGCGTCTCAACTCATTTCAGTGCAACACTGACTTTGGTGACAGTGCAAATACTGTCAGTTCTTGTGCATTTCCTTCAATGTAGGCATAGCATTGATCTTTTGTGCCACTTTTAATTTATCTTTAGTAAATTTGAAAGACTAAAATGTTGTTCAGTTACTTCAGTTGAGAATAACAATAGGACGACTGTAAAAATGCCTCTACAGGAAGTTGAGGAGTGTGTATACTTTTCTCAAATATTAAACGACAGAGGTAACATTTATCAAACAATGTACGAAAAAGACACTTACATAAAGCTTTCAGCCACAGCCTTCATCGGTAAAAGAGAGATAGATACCATGTACTCATACAGGGAAGCACACCTCACTCACACACAACCACCAACTCCAGCATCTTGGGCCAGAATGCAACTATCATTTGGGATGCAAGCAGCAATCTGGAGGGGGTGGGGAAGGTGAAGGGATAGTAGTGTACAGGTGGGGAGAGAGGCTAACACTGTCTGGTGGAGTATTCAGGAACTAGAATGCCAACAGGTGCCCCCTTCAGACTGATGCTTGCATCCCATATGATACTTGCATTCCAGCCTGAGAAGCTGGGGTTGGCGGTTGTGTGTGGGTTCCTTCACAACCTCAATATCTTCTCTCTAATCCTCTTCACATGCTGCTCCTCAACCCAGCTAGATGTTTACCTCCTCCTCTCTGATGGCTCTTTTGACAGCTGTCATCCCTTTCACACAAAAAAATCCCTCCCTTACAGACTGGCCAACCGGGTATGGCATATCTGCAGTGACAAAAATTCCCCTGCTCAGTATGCTGAGGGTCTCACCAAGGCCTTCACAGACAGGCACTATCCCCTGAACCTAGTTCGCAAACAGACCTGTGCCATTTCCCTTCACACTGCCAATCCTCCCAACAGCCCCACGGACCAGCCACAAAGGAGTGTCCCATTCATCACCCAGTACCACACCAGACTGGAACAACTGAACCACACCCTTCACCAGGGCTTTGACTACCTACCATCATGCCCTGAAATGAGGGACGTCCTACCCGAGATACTTCCCACCCCCTCCTAACGTGGTGTTCTGTCGCCCACCCAACCTCCACAACATCCCTATGCCACTCCCAATCCCAATTCCTTGCCACAAGGTTCATATCCCAGTGGAAGACCCAGGTACCAAACCTGCCCAATCCACCACCCAGCACTTCCTATTCCAATCCTGTCACAGGTTTATCCTACCCCATCAGGGGCCAGGCCATCTATGAAAGAAGCCAAGTCATATACCAGTTCCACTGCAATCATTGATCAGCTTCTTATATTGGTGTAACTACCAACCAGCTGCCCACCAGGATGAACGGCACCACCAAATGTAGTCAAGAGCAAAGTAGACCACCATGTGGCACAACATGTAGCTGAACACAACACACTTGATTTCAATGGCTGCTTCACTATCCAAGCCATCTGGATCCTTCCCTCCACCAACAGCATTTCTGAACTGCACACAAGGGTGTTGTCCTTACAACACATTCTCTGCTCCTGTACTTATCCTGGCCTCAATCTACAGTAGCATACTGTTCCCACAAGTTCCACCCAACAGTTTCCTTACCCTCTGTTCTATCATCTACTAACCATCTTAATCTCTCACCCTGTCTATTCGCAGCCCTCTGCCAATGCATCCGCTCATCTTCTTCACTCCTCTTTGTTTTTGCTCCTTTTTTCTCCACCTCTCTGCCCCACAATCTCCTGATGCTGTGTTTGTTGGCAGCCCAGTCCCTGCACTCTCTACCAGACAATGTTCATCTCTCTTCCTACTCATACACAACTATTCTTTCTCCTTCCCCGCCCCCTCCAGATTGCTGCTTGCACCCCACGTGATAGCTGCATTCCAGCCCGAGATGCTGGCGTTGGTGATCATATTTGCATGTTATGTGCTTCCCTGTGTTTATGTGGATTGTGTGTGTCTCTCCTTTACTGATGAAGGCTGTGGCCGAAAGCTATTTAAGTGTCTTTTAATTGTGTCTGTCTGTAACTTGACGTGTCTTCTTTATGGTAAGTAGTAACATTTAGTTTGACATTTTCCAATGTGTAAAATGTTGGTGGATAGCCTTCTGAGAAACTCAGTTATCTTAAAGCCCTAAATGTCAAGAAGAGTTTTTGATCAGTTATACTTCCCACTTTTGGGGCCTACAAAACTTTGACATTTAGTGAAATTTGCATAATTTCAGAACTATACTATCTGAAAAAGTCTTTCGCGATGGGATACATGAATAGAATGTGAATTAAATAGTTAGGAACCTGATTGAGTCCAGCAACCTGATTGCCAGATAAAGCTTCACAATTGTGCCACCTGTTGATAATATTAATTGTTAAGATGATGATGATTTGATAAAATATTTTTTAAAAATAAAATTATAAAACACACACTACAATGATAATTCTTCAAATGTTCTTGTGCACATTCAAATCAAATCAGTTTAACACAATAAATCAAATGGAGCAAACTTATTCTGCTACTGGATGCATTTTTAGAACTGACATGCGCATTCTACAATTGAAGTTCCCATACTGTACATGCTTACAATTGTTCACTCCACTAAAAAGTTCAGGAGGTAATCGATACCGCTTAATCCACCAAATGTTCTCTTTTTTATAGAATATCTTACTATGTGAAAACAAGAGCAAAAATATAATCTATTTCTATGTTAAAAGAGCAGCACCTTCTTAAAAATTGCCAAACTGGGAATACTTAGATGAGAACTGATAGCTGCAAAAATTATGTACTACTGCTGAATAATAAGCTTTCCAAATTTCCCAGTCTTTAATCAGAATACATATTAGGACCATGACAAAAAGAAGGCATGCTGTGATGTAACAGCCTTGAATTTTGTATCAGAGAAAGCGATACACAGTTTTTTTTAGTGTTTTAGTTGATACAGTGTATTAATGATGATGACGACAATGACAATAACAATAAATTATTATTAATCTTATTATTATAATTTTTAAACTACACTTCTAATTTATTCATTATTTAACGTTGTGTGGAAGAATTGTGAATCATGTGCCTTGTGATGATAAATATAACACTGTTTTCAAGTTTATAATTAACTAAAACAAAGTTGCCAAATTTAAAAGAATGTTACAATATTATGAAAAAGATAATTGCTACTTACCGTATAGTGGAGATGCTGTGTTGCAGATAGAAATACCAAAGAGACTGTCAAAAAATTAGCTTCAGCCAACAAAGCCTTCATTGGAGATAGAAAACACACACACACACACACACACACACACACACACACACACACACACACAGTGAACAGCTGCACATGATGAGAGATTCAACCGGGTGGGGGAGGTATAGTAGGGTAGAGGCGGGGGATGGTAAAGTGCTGCTTGTAGGAGCATATGGGGACGAGGTGGAGAGAGGGTAGGGCAGAGGGCAGCTAGGTGTAATCAAAAGGTTAGACAGAGAGGGATTAGCGGAAAAGGAGAGAGGTGAAAAGACAGGGTGCATTGGTGTAATAGAGTACTTTGTAGTGCTGGAATGGGAACAGGGAAGGGGCTAGAGGGTAAGGACAAAGACTAAAGAAGGTTGAGGCCAGGAGGCTTATGGGAACATTTGCTACATTGCAGGGAGAGTTCCCATCTGCACAATTCAGAAAAACAGGTGTTTGTGGGAAGGATCCAGATAACACAGGCTATGAAGCAGTCACTGAAACAAAGAACGTCATTCTGGGCAGCATGTTTAGCAATTTGGTGGTCCAGCTGTTTCTTGACCACAGTTTATTGGCGGTCATTTATGCAGACAAACAGCTTATTAGTTGTCATGCCTACATAGAATGCAGTACAGTCGTTGCAGCTTAGCTTGTAGATCACATGACTGGTTTCACAGGTAGCCCTGACTTTTATAGGATAGGTGATGCTTGTGACCAGATTGGAGTAGGTGGTGGTGGTGGTGGTGGTGGTGGTGGTGGTGGTGGTGGTGGTGGTGGTGGGAGGATGTATGGGACAACTCTTGCATCTAGGTCCATTACAGGATTATGCACCATGAGGCAGGGTGTTGGAAGCAGGAGTTGCGTAGGGATGGAGAGGATACTGTGTAGGTTCGGTGGCTGGCGGAATACCACTTTGGGAGACATGGGGAAGGATAGTGGGTAGGACATTCCTTATTTCAGGGCACAATGAGAGGTGGTTGAAACATTGGTGGAGAATGCGATTCAGTTGATCCAATCCTGGGTGGTACTGAGTCACGACGGAAATGCTACTCTGTGGCCAGATGGTGGGACTTTGGGAGGTGGTGGTGGTGGTGGTGGTGGTGGTTATGGGTGACTGGAGAGATAAGGCATGGGAGACAGCTGGGGCACCCCATTGCTGAGCACGCCACCCAACACAATGTGCTTCATTTTGATGACCGCTTCGCAGCCTGTGCCATCTGGATCTTTCCCACCAACACCAGCTTTTCTGAATTGCACAGGTGGGAACTCTCCCTGGAATATGTCCTATGTTCCTGTAACCCTCCTGGCCTCAACCTGCATTAGGCTTTGTCCTTACCCTCTAGCCCCTGCCCTGTTGTGATTCCAGCTCTATACAGTCCTCTGTTTCACCAACGCACATATAGTCTTTTCACCTCTCTCCTTTTCTGCTCCACTAATCTCCCGTACCCTCCCCTGCCCAACTGCACTTAGCTGCCCTATCATCTCTCTATCTCATCACTGTATGGTCGTAGAGGCAGCACTTTACTGTCCCCAACTCCTACCCTGCTATCCCTCTCCCTCCCTGCCCCAGCCTCCTCCTTACCCCCACCACCTGACTGCGCCTCTCATCATGGGCAGCTGCTTGCAGTGTGGCCTCAGCAGCCAGAGACTGTGGTCGCGTGTGTGCGTGTGTGGTGAGTAGCAACTATATTTTTCCATGATATTGTTACATTCAATCCTGGATTTTTAAAAGAATGCTATTGTGATGTATAGTTGCCAACTGAAGGGATGAATGAAAATTTGAACCAAGGCCAGAATTCGAACCTGGGTCTCCTGCTCACTGCTAATCTGTGGTGCAGTGTTGGAAAAAACTCTTATGAAAGACTTAGTCTAAGATCTTTGTGCTTATCTGTTGCATGATGAATCTTTGATCTGGACAGTTGCAATATTTTTCAAAACACATAATTACATTCCATCCAGAATTTTTCAAAGATTAATACATCTGAGATATGTAGTCAGCCCATGTAGTCATTTTCTCTTCCCTTGTGATAACTGTTTGGATTTAAAATGTGCAGAAAGTATTCCTATAAATTATGTAGTTTACTTTTAAAGTTACAGTGTGCAAAACCGATATTATTTTCTCAACAAATTAACTAAAGTGGCTTGAGCAGTTATCTCAGTATGTGATATGTAGTATCTTAACCATGTCTACCAAAGTCATTTATCTTACTATTACAAAGAAGTAGTACAATTATTTTCACAATTTCCATAAGCATAATAATGTTATGATTACTTACCTTTTACCTGCATTCAGATTCTCCAGACATTTTTGAATATATTCACTGTAGTAGCTGATTTGCTCTTCAAAAAATTGTGTTTTCTTCTCCAGACTCTGTTTGGTGCTTCTCAGCATTTGGATTTCCTGTGAGGCAAAAAGAAAGTATAGTAATGAAGAGCTTTTGTACAGAAATCATCTATTAACTTTTTCTTATTGTCATCAACAATTGCAGGAAAATTGTATTAATAATAACCAAATCTAAGCATAGAAATCAATAACAAATCCATAACTTTGTAGGCATGACATCAGTCAGCTTATTACTCATGTATGCAGCACAGATACAAATGTGAATTAGTAGTACAAAATTACATACATGCATACATACATACATACATACATAGAAACTTTATTCATGACACTCAGTACTCTTTGTTGGTAAATGAAGATATCCTTTATACTTTTGACAAAATTAGCTGTGAACTGTGTATTTCTTGTTGATTACATAAAATCATGACAAGCTCGTTTAGGCATATGTCCCATTATCAAGTGTTCCGGTTGACATTAGATTTATACATCATCTTATTCTACATCTATGTAATAATACTATTAGTTTTATGTTGTATTATACTTTTGTCTAGATGTATTAACATACACAATTCATCTTGAAAAACAAGTTATTTTATGTACTATGTTGTTAACATAGGTCACATACATATTTTCACTCATTTGCTATAGAAGAACAGTAATGAAAGTAAATATGTAGCTCATGTTAACAACATAGAACATAAGTTCTTTTATGTTCCATGATGAATTATGGACATCACTCCATTTAGATCCAAGTATAAGATAAAATCTCACAGTACTCTCACACAGAGGTAGAATAAAGTGATATATACAGGGTGTTACAAAAAGGTACGGGCAAACTTTCAGGAAACATTCCTCATACACAAATAAAGGAAAGATCTTATGTGGACATGTGTCCGGAAACGCTTAATTTCCATGTTAGAGCTCATTTTAGTTTCATTCCAATGTGATCAGATTGTAAATTTTCACAATCAACATGTGTGGGCTGACGAGAATCCGCACACAATTGTGCAATCACGTCATCAACACAGATTTTCTGTGAATGTTTGGGCAGGCATTGTTGGTGATGTCTTGATTGGGTCCCATGTTCTCCCACCTACGCTCAATGGAGCACGTTATCATGATTTCATATGGGATACTCTACCTGTGCTGCTAGAACATGTGCCTTTACAAGTATGACACAATATGTGGTTCATGCACAATGGTGCTCCTGCACATTTCAGTCGAAGTGTTCGTATGCTTCTCAACAACAGATTCGGTGACCGATGGATTGGTAGAGGCGGACCAATTCCATGGCCTCCACGCTCTCCTGACCTCAACCCTCTTGACTTTCATTTATGGGGGCATTTGAAAGCTCTTGTCTACGCAACCCCGGTACCAAATGTAGAGACTCTTCGTGCTCGTATTGTGGATGGCTGTGATACAATACACCATTCTCCAGGGCTGCATCAGCGCATCAGGGATTCCATGCGACGGAGGGTGGATGCATGTATCCTCGCTAACGGAGGACATTTTGAACATTTCCTGTAACAAAGTGTTTGAAGTCACGCTGGTACGTTCTGTTGCTGTATGTTTCCATTCCATGATTAATGTGATCTGAAGAGAAGTAATAAAATGAGCTCTAACATGGAAAGCAAGCATTTCCGGACACATGTCCATATAAGATATTTTCTTTCTTTGTGTGTGAGGAATGTTTCCTGAAAGTTTGGCCGTACCTTTTTGTAACACCCTCTATACATGTAACGTCACCTGCAACACTTGATGGTGGCACATGTGCATACAAATTGGTTGTGAACTTGTGTAATCCACAAGATATAATAAAAAAATTGCAGCTAATTTTGTCAGTAGTACAACGAAGCTGTAATGTCAGCTTATGCAAGCTGCAGGCCAAGCAGAGAAGAAGGTATTTAATGTAAAAGAAGATGTTGCAAGACTTAATCCAGTAAACTGTCTGCTCATCAACTATGTGGAGTGATTTTAAGCTGCCAAAAAGTTTCTGTTCTGCACAATTTTTTAGAACATGATTGTTGATTGCATAACACTGTGATCACGAAAGGAGTTCTCTTTGAGGCTCCAACTAAATTTTAGGTGGTTCCACAATCCCTATCTAGTGAGCTACGAACTCAGCTGGGCCACAGTTTTCATGATAATCTGGTACTCAGGACACGGTGGTTGAACTTTGTACAAATTAATGAGAATAGGGCTTTGCCTCATCATCTTTCCTAGCCCTTAGATTGCATAAATTCATCTATTGAGTAGAAGGAGCTGTCATAGAGAAATTATTTTAATTTGTTTTCAAATACTGGTTGGCTATCTGTCAGACTACTTGTTAAGTGACGAAAGTCTCTTGTGGCTGCATAACTCACACACCCCTTCTGTGCTGTAGTTAGATTTAACCCAGATAGTGAAGATAAGACTTTCTCCTATGCACATTGCTACTGCTTTTGAACTGGAATGAGTTATTAATAACAATTTCATAAATGCATTTATATATGTTGTGAAGCTACTGTGAATATTCCTGCTTCCTAAAATAAACTCTGCAAGATGACCTTCAGTGGGTTCCAGCGATTATTCTGATTATAAACTTTCTTTAATGATGAATTAATCCAAAATATGATGCCATATGAGAGCAGTGAATGAAAATAGGCATAGTAGGCTAATTTGCTGACATCACTAAAATTTGCAATAACCCTAGCTGAACTCAAATGTTTCAACAGATCATGAATGAGTTTTTTTCTATTCATTTTCTCATCAATGCTCATATCCAAAAATTATGAATACTCTGGCTTAGCTACAGACTTCTGTTCAAAGTCTATATTTATTAATGATGTTATGCCATTTACGGTACATAACTGTATATGCTATAGATAAATAAATAAATAAAATAAAATAAAAAAAACTGAATACACTAACATATGCTGTTAGGATTCTCACTCAAAATACAAGCTGCTCACCTGTTGCCTGAGGCAACACTGTGCCATGGTGGTACATGGTGACTACCGATGTACAGAATAATTTTAAAAAACACATGTAAAACACAGAAAAAGTTTATCAGGATGATAATGAAAGCTAAATGTAGGGATTCCTGTTGCCTCCATTTTAAAAGTTTGAAAATACTGTCCCTGGCTTGGTTATACACATAAAAAAAAACATTCAAACATAACTATGATATACTTGTATATGTAACTAGGCAGAAGATGAATCTATACATATACACAGTAAATACAATCTTCTGAAAAGGAGATGTGTATCATACTGGAGTTGAAATTATGTAACTATATGCCTTCTTACTTAAAATGCCTACAAACATCGAATACATTTAACGTAAAGTTGAAACAGTTCTTGCTTGACCACTGCTTCTGGGTCATCATCATAAGAAAATCTCACTTACCAAATATTGTTAATTATGTACACTGTGGTGACCAAATTTCTGGGTCATCATCATAAGAAAATCTCACTTACCAAATATTGTTAATTATGTACACTGTGGTGACCAAAGTCATGGGATAGTGATATGAGGACATACAGATGGCAATAGTATAGTGTACACAAGATATAAAAGAGTAGTGCAATGGTTGAGCTGTCATTTGTACTCAGGTGATTCAAAAGAAAATATTTCTGACATGATTACAGTCTCAAGATGGGAATTAACAGAATTTGAATGTGGGATGGTAACTGGAGCTAGATGAATGGGGTATTCCATTTTGGAATTCATTAGTCTGACATCCACAGTGTCATGAGTGTGCCAAGGATGCCAAATTTCAGGCATTACCTCTCATCATGGACATCTCAGTGGCTGATGGCCTTCACTTAATGACCGAGAGCAGCAGCATTTGCATTGAGCTGTCATTGGTAACAGACAAGCAACACTGAATGAAATAACTGCAGAAGTCAATGTGTGATGTACAGAGAATGTATCCATTAGGACAGTGTGACAAAATTTGATGTTAATGGGCTAAGGCAGCAGACAACTGACACGAGTGCCTTTGCTAACAGCATGACATCACCTGTAGCATCTCTCCTGCATTTGTGACCAAATTGGTTGGTCCTAGACAACTGAGAAACTGTGGCCTGGTCAGAAGAATCCTGATTTTAGTTGGTAATAGCTGATGGTAGGGTTCGAGTGTGGTGCAGACCCCATGAAGCCAAGGACCCAAGTGGTCAAAACAGCATTGTGGGCTATGTTTACATGGAATGAACTGGGTCCTCTGAGCTAACTGAACTGACCATTGACTGGAGATGGTTAGTTCGGCTACTTGGAGGCCATTTGCAGCCATTCGTGGACTTCATGTTATGGGCGACATTGTGCCATGTCACCAGGCCCCAACTGTTTGTAGTTTGTTTGAAAAACATTCTGGACAATTCAAGCAAATCATTTGGCCACCAAAATTACCCAACATGAATCCCATCAAACATTTATGGGACATGATTGACAGATCAGTTCGTGCATAAAATCCTGCACCAGCAAGACTTCAGGCAATTACGAATGGCTATAGAGGTAGCATGGCTCAATATTTCTGCAGGAGACTTCCAATGACTTGTTGAATCCATGTTGCAGCACAATGCCAAGCAAAAGGATGTCTGACACAATATTAGTAGGTATCCCATGACATTTATCACCTCAGTGTTTTATGTCACTTCACACTATAATTTTCTTTGTGTTTACAACCTCTTAATAACCACAGCCATATAAAATATAGAAGATGTAGAAGCAACCCACTATGCCAATTTATAGTATTATGCACTTTGATTGTGTTGACCATTTAGTCACAAATACTAGTGTAATCGTAAATTAATTGTGTTTACCTTTGTCCAATATTGTGTGTACAAACAGTGTACTAAAAATGATTCTCTAACTAAATAAATAAATAGCATACTTCAGTTTACCAAGAAAAATGCTCTGTTTCAGTGAGCTATTACATATGTGGCTGAAAATCCTACTTATCTGTTGGGAACAAGCTTTTTAGCACTCTGTTAGAAATGCCGTTAATTCCATGCAAGCTTTTACTTTTGAGTAAGTTTAATATTATTCTAATTTCAGGACAGGTGGACAGAATTTCGATTTTATCAAATTGCACAGGTACTGTCTCTTCCATAAATAGCCAAGCATTTTCTAACAACCATCTGAATCCAACAATGTAAACTCCAGGTAGGAATAACAAAAATATAGGAAAAGATAAATTGCTACTTATCATAGCATTCTGGCCCCTAATAAACTTTTCATTTAGTTTGCTAGTAATACAGTTTTCTTATTCTCTTGGTTGTCTTGTTTCCCTTTCAACAATATTCTAAATTGTTTTAATTTTATTATGAGATGCGCTAATCTCAGACATAATACAGAAACTTCTGGATTTTTAATAACTTCCCTTGACCTAGTACTGTAATTTTTATAATATTTGACTGTTTCTGGGTCATTGATTTTTCTTGCTATTAGATTCTGTATCACTTTCATAAGCCATGTCTTTTGGCATGGTTTTTTACAATTATTTTTCAATGTTTTCTTGGGGGAAACAGTTTTCAATTATACTCACAAACATGTCAAAAAAAAGATATATTTTAAATTAGCATCAGGTTCCCGTTTCACCACATCCCAATCTAACTGCTGAAAGCTTTCCCTAAAATTTGCAATTGTCAAATCACCTTTCAGGCTATTTCCTTCTTTCATTTTCTTGCCAGTGTTGCAACGTGTCCTGGTAGCACCATCGATTAACATTTTGTCCTGTGGCACGAATTCATGATGAACTACTCCCTCAAAGTCAAAGAAAACTTTCAGCATGACTTTGACCTGACCTGATGAGCTTTACTTTTTGTCTTGGAGAAACTTAGAAACTTTCCCAACCATTCATAACACCAAGTATGGCTTAAGCACTCATCACTGTAGGCTTCCTGCATCATTTGGTGTGTCCCTGTAAAGGTTTTCTTGAATTTCGCACAAAATTTAATGCAGACGTGTTGCTGCTCTAACTCTGCCATATTGAAATTCACAAACTGTGCAACACAACGTTCTACTCAATACAGCACTGAACAATAACTAACAGACACACAACAATGAAACTTCTGGAAGTTACACATTAAACACAGCATGTGCAGGGACGCCAGCTGCATTTTGCTACAACACGCCACTCGCTTGAAATTAAGAATATTTCAGAATTTTTTGAACAGACCTCGTACATGTGCTGAAAGCTTATATCCAGTTACATTTACTTTTCCATATCTGTGGCTGTATAATGTTCAGACAGGCATAGTATACCTGTTACATCCTCAGTTTCTAAATCTTCCAAACAAACAAGAAGCTGCTGTACTTTGGTTTTTAATACCCTGATATATTGAAGCAATATACTAACATTACTTTTCACTGTACTTTTACAAGAATCTTGTGATATTTTAACATCTTTAGTACCTGCCTGCCTGAGCTTCTCATAAAGCTTAATTACTTTCAATGCGGAAGCAGTGGACACTGATCTTTTCTAAAAAGAAAAAGAAGAAGAAAAGAAGAAAAAAAGGGTACTCCCACGAGTCATTGGTTGGAAAGCGACTGACTGCCCTCGCCCCCCACAGGATTTTGCTAGCAACCCGGGCACTTTAGCCTTCTCATTCCTACCGAGATACACGCCATGTCTAAGGAAATCCCACTTACCAACAGTGTCAACAGGAACTGAATCCATGTCTGACCTAGTAGTCACCTGAAGCATCATATCTAACTCCAAATTGATCCTACTTGCAAAGCTGTTCCATTGGGGCAGATCAAACTGCAAACTTCTGTTTTAGTAATTTTAAATTCAAATCACCATGTCAAAGTTCTATCCTATTTTGTTGAGGCAACTTGCTAGTTCAAATTCACATTACTTCCGATTTCTTCTCTGGTATGAAACTGTCACAAAAATAGTCTTTCATAATATTGATTGATATCTGTACATTATTGAACAACAATGCAAAACGGCAAGATAATCACAACTAGAAAGGACATGAGAGGAGAATATTGATGAGGAACACTAGCAGCCAATATCACATCGAATACAGCATCTAAACTGCTAGAATGAATGATTTTGATTAGGAGCATAGACACCAGCTGTACAACACTCAAGAGAGCTAGGTTTCAGCTTAATAATAGTTACAATTAGCTATTCACAATTTTTACTGAATACTGAGATACATATGACATTCTGTGATGAGAGGAGTACTTCTCGAGGTTCATGAAGCAGTGTGTTGGAAAGAACTACACAAAAGTCTCAACAGAATGCTTAACTATTGCTATGAACACCTCGGGGGAAAAACTACTACTGTATAGCTGATATTTCAACATAGTTTGTCATTTGCATTTATTGTTGGTGGTAGAGGTTTTCACGTTTTTAGAACTCTGTGACAACACCCTAATTCAGTAGTTAACCTTTCTTCCAAACCTCTCTCCCAATCCGAAACCTCTGTCCTATCCAAAGGCCTCACCTTCAGCCCCACTCCCAGATTCAACCAAACAGCCCTCGTCTAAGATTTACTGACCTACACTCGTACTCTCTGCTGGAAATATCACTTTGCCACGAAGAAAAATGATCCTAATCCTACTCCTAATGATCCAACTTCCCAAGACACTATCCAAATTGAACCCTGCCTGGAACAGTTCCGTCCTCCGTCACAGCGGGACCCACCTCCTCTTCCTCAAAATCACCCTCTCCAAACCTTCCAGGAATTTCTGACTTCCAGCCTTGCCTCTCAATCCTTCTTAAAAAACCTTAATCCTACTCCCAACTTCACCACTGCTGAAGCCCAGGCTATCCGTGATCGGAAGGCTGACCGATCCATCGTCATTCTTCCGGCGGACAAGGGTTCCACAACCGTGGTACTTGATCATCGGGAGTATGTGGCTGAGGGACTGCGTCAGCTTTCAGAAAACACCACATACAAAGTTTGCCAAGGTAATCCCACTCCTGATGTCCAGGCGGAGCTTCAAGGAATCCTCAGAACCTTAGGCCCCCTGCAAAACCTTTCACCTAACTCCATCAACCTCCTGACCCCACCGACACCCCGCACCCCTACCTTCTACCTTCTTCCTAAAATTCACAAACCCAATCATCCCGGCCGCCCCATTGTAGCTGGTTACCAAGCCCCCACAGAACGTATCTCTGCCTACGTAGATCAACACCTTCAACCCATTACATGCAGTCTCCCATATTTCATCAAAGACACCAACCACTTTCTCGAACGCCTGGAATCCTTACCCAATCTGTTAACCCCGGAAACCATCCTTGTAACCATTGATGCCACTTCCTTATACACAAATATTCCGCACGTCCAGGGCCTCGCTGCGATGGAGCACTTCCTTTCACGCCGATCACCTGCCACCCTACCTAAAACCTCTTTCCTCATTACCTTAGCCAGCTTCATCCTGACCCACAACTTCTTCACTTTTGAAGGCCAGACATACCAACAATTAAAGAGAACAGCCATGGGTACCAGGATGGCCCCCTCGTACACCAACCTATTCATGGGTCGCTTAGAGGAAGCCTTCTTGGTTACCCAGGCCTGCCAACCCAAAGTTTGGTACAGATTTATTGATGACATCTTCATGATCTGGACTCACAGTGAAGAAGAACTCCAGCATTTCCTCTCCAACTTCAACTCCTTTGGTTCCATCAGATTCACGTGGTCCTACTCCAAATCCCATGCCACCTTCCTTGACGTTGACCTCCATCTGTCCAATGGCCAGCTTCACATGTCCGTCCACATCAAACCCACCAACAAGCAACAGTACCTCCATTATGACAGCTGCCACCCATTCCACATCAAACGGTCCCTTCCCTACAGCCTAGGTCTTCGTGGCAAACGAATCTGCTTCAGTCCGGAATCCCTGAACCATTACACCAACAACCTGACAACAGCTTTCGCATCCCGCAACTACCCTCCCGACCTGGTACAGAAGCAAATAACCAGAGCCACTTCCTCATCCCCTCAAACCCAGAACCTCCCACAGAAGAACCACAAAAGTGCCCCACTTGTGACAGGATACTTTCCGGGACTGGACCAGACTCTGAATGTGGGTCTCCAGCAGCGATACGACTTCCTCAAATCCTGCCCTGAAATGAGATCCACCCTTCATGAAATCCTCCCCACTCCACCAAGAGTGTCTTTCCGCCGTCCACCTAACCTTCGTAACCTCTTAGTTCATACCTATGAAATCCCCAAACCACCTTCCCTACCCTCTGGCTCCTACCCTTGTAACCGCCCCCGGTGTAAAACCTGTCCCATGCACCCTCCCACCACAACCTACTCCAGTCCTGTAACCCGGAAGGTGTACACGATCAAAGGCAGAGCCACGTGTGAAAGCACCCACGTGATTTACCAACTGACCTGCCTACACTGTGACACATTCTATGTGGGAATGACCAGCAACCAACTGTCCATTCGCATGAATGGACACAGGCAGACAGTGTTTGTTGGTAATGAGGATCACCCTGTGGCTAAACATGCCTTGGTGCACGGCCAGCACATCTTGGCACAGTGTTACACCGTCCGGGTTATCTGGATACTTCCCACTAACACCAACCTGTCAGAACTCCGGAGATGGGAACTTGCTCTTCAATATACCCCTCTTCCCGTTATCCACCAGGCCTCAATCTCCGTTAATTTCAAGTTGCCGCCACTCATACCTCACCTGTCATTCAACAACATCATATATATATATATTGCTGCCAAAGTAACAAGAGTCCCAGGATTTCCACTAGAGAAAACAGGATAGCACTATAATTCCTCTTCGTATATATATATATATATGCTGTAGTGTTGTGATGGAATCACAATAGCACTGACAGGGAAATCACTACGAAGAGGAATTATAGTGCTATCCCGTTTTCTCTAGTGGAAATCCTGGGACTCTTGTTACTTTGGCAGCAATGTTGAGGCAATTACTTGCAGTTTACCAATGAATTAATATTGTGCTTACACGGTGAAGAAACAGTCACCTTTCTTAATGCTGTCACCATTTAAAATTTGTCACCTTTTTCAACCTCTTTTGTTCTTTTGGAAGAAAATAAGTTATTTATTTCTGTTTCCAAGTTTCTGTATTCATGTTCATGAATTTAACTTTTTGTAATACTCAAATGATGAAAATAAATAAAATTTAACCTGAAGGGCTTCTGAAATTTGAATGTTTTAAAATTTTGCACAACTGTTGTTAGAGTAAAATATTCATCTACTATGATGGCTTCTATTTTTGTTCCAGATTCTAATTTTGCTGTAGAAACAAAACTGCTGCTGTGATACTCTGAGTTAACTTTTGAAAATAAACTTTTTGGTACACGAAAATGCAAATTCCGTTGCGACTGTCTAGAGAAGACAGGTAGTAAATGCTCTGCTTGTGGGAAAAAGGACAGTGAAAGCGAACTACTTGCAGTGTGCGCCCTTGCACTATTAATTTCGAGACAAAAGGATTTCAGGCAATTTTTAATCACACACTTTCAACAAAACATAAGTGCAACACTGAAATTAAAATCAGTCACATTTAGAACTTTCGTATCAAACACAACTTTTAAGTTCAGTATGAGTGTCAACAATATGGATGTTAAGTACAAAGGATAGTTTCACCACCACTGAACTGATTTGGACAATGAAATGAGTTATTTTCAGTTACTCTAGTTAGTTAGTTAAGCAGAAGCTTTTCGCAGCACATACTATGCTCTAATAACTCGTGCAAATACGGGTGCATAAATTTGTCAAAAATTTTGATATTTCAACAGGTAACCCTATTGTTTTCAAGGTATGAATTGGAAAATGCCTTAAAATGACATGGAGGGCTACCTATCAAGATACCTTTACTTTTCAACAAACTTATCAAGGCAATGTTCCCTCAACTTATTTGAAGAAGATGGTTTTAGTTGGTTGTTCGTTTCATGTATCATAAATGCAGTCTCTTCCTGTGATGCAGAACGAGTTAGCTTTTACTTACAACACTTTTTTACCGCAAAAAATATGACAACATACTGACAATTTACACAACAGCCTTGTGTATTAATCTTTGATACTTGTAATTCTTTTTTAAGCACCATGATTAACTCTTGACTACATTCCAACAGACCTACAAACCAGGATTATATAATTACACATGTAAAAAAATATGGAGCAGAAGAATTTGTCCAGCAAATATAATGATTTCAGTTTATGCTTGAAGTTAATTTTATTAGCCATTCGATTCAACAGGTAAGTTGTAGATTTTTGTGGCTGAATATCTTGCTCATTTCTGTGCCACATTACGGTCGAACAGTGATTAGCGTAAATATTTTCTGTTTCCATTAATGCTATAATGAATGTTACTGTTGTTTTTGAATTGCAATTGATCACTGAAAACAAACTTCATACAGTAGTAAATGCGCTGCAAGGATATTGTCAGTATGTCTAACTGTTTAATGAGCTGTCTTCAAGAGGTTCTACAGTGGACAGCACCCTCATTACATGCTTCTGTCTGACGAACACTATCTTGCTCCAGAAAGAGTCACTAAAGAATATTATGCCATATAAAATTAGTGAGTGAAAGTACAAAAAGTAATTCAGCTTTTTGACACTTTCATGCCCAAAGCCTGCTATTATCCATAATGGAAGAGTTGAAGATATTGGACGATTGGACGCTTAAGATCTGTAGCACATGAATTACAATTCAGATCATCATCAACAGTCCCGAGTGACTGGAAAAAAGTGCAGGTGACTCCTGTATGTAAGAAGGGCAAAAGAATGGACCCACAAAATTACACATCAGTATCACTAACATCAGTTTGCTGCAGAATCCTTGGACATATTCTCAGTTCGAACATAATGAATTTTCTTGAGACTGAGAAACTTATCTCAAAAAATCAGCATGCCTTTAGAAACTTGGCTTGCACTTTTCTCATGTGATATACTGTAAACTATGGATGAAGGGTAACAGGCAGATTCCATATTTCTAGATTTACAGAAAGTGTTTGACACGGTGCACCATTGCACGCCGTTAAAGAAGATATAGACAAATGGAATAGGTTCACAGATATGAGAGTGGCTCTAAGACTTCTTACATTATAAAACACAGAATGTTTTCCTCAACAGCAAGTGTTTATCAGAGACAAGAGTATAGTCAGGAGTGCCCCAGGGAAGGGTGATAGGACTGCTATACACGTAAATGATTTGGCGGACAGCAATCTATGGTTGTCTGCTGATGATACTGTGGAGTACAGAGATGTGTTGAAGTTGAGTGACTATAGGAGGATACAACACGACTTAGACAAAATTTCTAGTTTGTGTGATGAATGGCAACTAGCTCTAAATGTACAAAAATGTAAGATAATATGGATGAGTAATGTTTGGATACAGCATTAGTAGTGTCCTCCTTGACACAGTCACATCATCCAAATATCTGGGCATAATGTTTCAAAGCAATATGGACTGGAGTGAGCATGTGAGGATTGTGGTACGAAAGGCAAATGGTTGACTTTGGTTTATGGGAGAATTCTAGGAAAGTGTGGTTCATCTGTAAAGGAGACCACATACAGGATGCTAATGCAACCTACTGACGCATACTGCTTGAGTGTTTGGGATACATACAAGGTCGGATTAACGGGAGACATCAAAGGAATTCAGAGGCAGACAGCTGGATTTGTTACTAGAAGGTTCGAACAACACGCAAATTTTGCAGAGATGCTTTTGGAAACTCAAATGGGAATCCCTGAAGGGAAGGTGAGATTCTTTTCGAGGAACACTATTGAGAAGAATTTAGAGAACCAGTGTTTGAAGCTGACTGCAGAATGAATCTACTGTTGCCAACATACATTTTGCGTAAGGACCACGAAGATAAGATACGAGAAATTAGGGCTCATATGGAGGCATACAAACAGTCATTTTTCTCTCATTCTATCTGCGAGTGGAACAGAACAGGAAATGATTAGTAGGGGTACAGGATACTCTCCGCCTTGTGCTGTAAAGTGGATTGTGGAATATCAATGTAGATGTAGAGTAGGTGATAGCGTATTACATTTTTACTTATAATAACAGTTCAAACTGCACTAAAATGACAAATACTGTAGTCAGTTCAAAGACTGTCATTAGACGATAGCATTTTTGAGAAAAACTGTACCTGATGTCTTCACAAAGCTTCATCAGCTGTTCTTACCTACTGACATGACACAGGCTATAACTGTGGAACAGCTGATGCAACATCGTAAAGACATGAAACAAAATTTCTCTCATCTTAATGACTGATCAAAATTGGTTACAATGTTCGTTATTCTCTTCATAGCTATGAACATTTAATACAATGTATCACAGCCGAATGAACCTGATTGTTCACTGCAGCAACACAGTTTCGAAATGTGAGCTTTGTTTTCTGTGTCTCTGCCACCAAGCTTACACAAACCTCATCCCGTCCACAGTTCCCTATCGCACATCCTCTCTGCAAAGAGCCACTGTCCAACATGATTTACACTATAATACCTATACTTCTAAATTTATCTTTACATTCTTCTTTTTTTACCTCAGAGATCCTCTTACCCCACTCCCCCAAAACTCCTATTCTCCTAAGCTAAAGAAGGAACTTGTGATTCTGAAAGGTAGGAGTATTAGTGGATTTTATTTACAAGTGCTCCTGTCTGCTGAACTAGGAGCTGCATTTGCTGGAGTTAAGTACTGGTCAGCCCAACTGTCCCAGCTAATTTAATGAACTTCTGGGTATAATTCTTCTTTTTATAACAATGTCATGCATTTTTTGCTTCTCATTCTAAACAGTGAAATGAACAATCTCTGATATACACCACAAATCAATAGAATATGTAACATTTGAATGAACAACAATAACAAAATTCACCTAGAGCAAAATACCTTTCTCAGGAGCTGTCTTCTCCGACCACGGCGACATATGTCAGACGCAACTGCAGTTACAAGCTGCTGAAAACCATCAGTATGAGTTACCAAGCCTGCTAATTCAAGCTGTGCTAGAAGTTGAGAGAGTCTTTGTAATTCATTATCTTCAGATTGACCAGTGCACTTGCATGACAGAGCTTCTAACAAACTGGCTCCTTCCATTTGTGGTAACAGCTGCAGCAATAACTCCTTCGCACTGAGAAGAAAATTGTATTAAATGTCAACAAAATTACCACCAAAGAAAATGAACAGCCTTCAAAAATAAAATCTCATTTTCTGAACCTAATTTTGAAGCAAGGGGGAAAAACCATGACAAATAAAAATTATGACAACTTCTACAGAAAAGGAATATCTGTGTGTACTACATAACTACTGGGAAAATTATTGGTTAATCAGCCAATTTGGTACTAATTTAAGATAAGCCTGAGGAACTAATTGGTCTTCAACTTCTCCAACTCCTTAGATACAGTCTGTAAGCACAACCAATCAGTTATACACTACTAGTAACATTACATGGTCAGATTTTATGTAATACTTGGGTTTTGCATCTCGTGAATGCAGTGATTTAATTAGTATAAGTAAACAATGACTTGTTTTTTGCTACTTCAGTTTCCTCTACTATCATTTCATTAAAGGCCTGTATGTGCAACAGTAAGCATGTTAACTTTTGTGTAAAATATGAATTCTATGTCCTTAAATAGTACATTGAAATCAGATTGGTGGATAATCATATTTATGTAGACAAAGGCTTTTTTATTTACACCTGACATGGCACTCCATTTTTGCACATATTAAAATACAACACTTGTTGTCTCAGCCAGTAGATGGTTTTAATAGCACTTGATGATAGTTGCACACTACTCTCGCAGTAGTTTATGACATGTTGGTGTTGCACGTATACATTATATTATTAAGGGGCAGTACTGACTTTTGCATCTGCTACATATGTATTTTAATTTACAGAAGCAGCATCAGCACAACAAAGCAATATGGAATTTCATTTGAGGATGGTAGCCAGGTGAATTGCTGAAAATACGGTATGAGTAAATGAAGTACCCACCAGCAAATCAGACAGTAATATGAATTATTACATCAGGAGAGCTTATGTAGTTCAGTAAATTTAAATGTAAGTATCATGTACCGTATTTACTCTAATCCAAGCCGCACTTTTTTTCCGGTTTTTGTAATCCAAAAAACCGCCTGCGGCTTAGAATCGAGTGCAAAGCAAGCGGAAGTTCCGAAACATGTTGGTAGGTGCCGCCACAACTAACTTCTGCCGTCGAATATATGTAGCGCTACACAGGCATGCTTTGTAGGCACAGAGATAAATACTGGCGCCAAAACCTCTGCGTCAGAAGACGAGCTTTTTTTTCTCCGCCTCCAGTTTCGACCACTGCATTTTCATACATTATCCAACGAAGTTAATACAAATTCCGTATTGTTCATCTTTGAAAGTAGCAGAATTTCAATGTACTATGAAAATACGACTGGCAAGACTGTTGCTAATAGGAACCTGATGAAATGTGAATCACATGCAGTATTCTCTTCACCATAAGAATAATACGAATATAGACATTTTGCCATGTATTCTTTCGTGTTTGCTGCTATCTCATTTAAATCCTGTCTGCCTAATAAACTACGAAACTAGAGTGAGACAACAGCAAACGCGGAAGAATATAAGTATCATGTCATGTTTATATTCGTATTATTCTTATGCCTAATTGTGATACAGTCAGAAATGAAGCACGGCAACTGACTAGATTTTTAAATCTAAAATGACTAATTTCTGTGCAGAATTTGATGTACTAAAGAAGCGGCCGCAAAGATTTTCAAACGGAGAAAAATTTTCGCCTAACTCTCGTTCAGAACATGTTCTATCATACGCAGTCTATTATTTGGTTCTTGTTGATCATTATCAAAGAAAGCAGCAGTGTAAGTAACAACAAGTAGCAGTCACTTGCCATTGTTTCGCTAATGAGACAATTCCTCTCTTTTTTTAATTGTAAGCGGCGGTAGCACGCACAAAAGCAAGCCATGCCGCGGGTGGTGACAGGCCGTAAACACGCACTATCAGAATGCGACAAACAATGCATGACGCAGTACAGTAATGCGTTTTCAGCTTAGAGTGACGTAAACACCTATAACAAAGAAAACGGTACTTATCAGATCAAAGCAAAATAAGCAATCGATTCAAACCAGATGAAGCACGTGAAAAAGGAAGGGTACCCGTATAAATACGGACGGAGCGCCTGATGCATAGCAATGGCTACCTGGTAAAGCTTTACTGCTAAGCTTACGACTCGAACCAAACTATTGTAGCTGTATCGTCTTTCATTCGACCTAAATTGTGTCTCATATTACAATGGACCAACTTTGTTTCGATCTGAAGGTGCGGCCTAAAACTTTTCTCTCCCCTTGAATTTCGAGTCTCAAATTTCAGGTGCGGCTTAGATTCGGGAATTTTTTTGTCCTTGATTTCGAATCTCATTTTTCAGATGCGGCTTAGATTCGAGTAAATACGGTAAATGTCTTTTGAATTTATGGAAGCAATACAGAGTTTCTATTATATTTTTCCAATTGCACCTGTGACTCCTCCAGAAGCAGATAGGTAGAAAAAATATACAAATTAAGTTACAGAAATTGGCCAATTCAGAAGTACCACACAGATAATTAAAAAATGTGTGTTAGTTAAGAAATTTAATCAGACATACTTTGTCTCCAGTTGGGGCTACTCAGGTTGGATACTGTCATCAGGAAGAACAAAACTTGGATTTTACAGGTCAGAGTGTAGGTGGGTAGAACAAAAAATTTAAAAAGAGAAATGGATAACGAAGGTAAATATACTGGGAATTAGTGAAATGGTATGGCGGGAAGAACAGGGACTCTGGTCAAGCGAGTATTTGTGATCAACATAAAATCAAATAGAGGTAATGGAGGATTATGTCTAATAATGAATAAGACAATATGAAAGCAAGTAAGCTACTACAAACACTTAGTGAATGCATTATTGTAACCAAGAAAGATACTTAGCTAATACCCAACACAGTAATAAAAGTTTGTATGCCAATAGTTCCACCGATGAAGAAGGGATTGGAAGAATGTACACTATAAATGAAATTATCCAAATAGTTATGTGAGAGGAAATTTAATTGTTATGCGACACTGAAATTCGATGGCAGGAGAAGGAAGACAATGGAAAATATATGGAGATAATGGACTGGGGGAAAGAAATGAAATGGGAATTTGTCTGATAGAGTTTTACACATAGTACAATTGAAGATGTCTAACATTTGGTTTAAGAGTGTTGTGTATGTATGACGTTTGAATGAAAAGTAATGCCTCCACCTTCGTTAATTGGGTATGGATAGAAATATTTTAATAAATCAAATGCAGAAATAATCCTTAGAATGTGATTTTTAATTACTAATATTTACTTTTCCACATAATCAACAGCCAATTGGATACATTTCTGCCAACGATGAACAAGTTTTCTGATGCCGTTATGGAAGAAGTCGCCACTCTGTTTCTGCAACCAAAGTCTCACAGTTCTCTCGGCACCTTCAGCAGAAGCATAATGATGACACAGCAGATCGTCTTTCATTATCGGGACCAGATGGAAGTCAGATGGTGCTAAATCTGGACTGTATGGAGGATGCCGTACAGTGGTGAGATTCAGTCTATGGAGTTCTGTTGCAGTGTCACGTGAAGTATGTGGTTTGCCAAGAAAAGCAATATTGTGACCCACATGTTCTTGTGAAACGCCGATTGTGCTTGCAGCTTCTTTCAGAGTGATACGATGATCATCCTGGATCAATCTGTCAACCTTTTGCTTGTGAAACTCTGTGGTTGTTGTCACAGGACGTCCAACTCTTTGTTTGTCATGCAGATCAGATGTTCCCGCCTCAACATCTTTAAACTTACTCACCAAATGATGAGCAGTACTCACATCAACACAATAACCATAAACTGCTTTCATTCTCTGATGAATCTCCTTTGTGGTGACACATTCTGCTGTCAATAATTCAATGACTACACATTGCTTAAATCGCACTGACCGACTGTCTGCACAGGGTTCCATACTTTACACTGTAACAACACAACCCTTCAATGCTAAGGCTTCCTGCCAACTGGAGCTGTAGAGAAGAGACTATGGAACAAGTCAGTATCTGCCGCATATCAATGCTGCCAACTGTTGAAGAATTACGAAGATGGAAGCATTACTTTTCAGTCAGTCCTCATAGATGAGAGGGAGAGGTCACAGGAGGTTTCAGTAGATTACATAATTGTGAGACAGAGATTTAGAAAACAAATTCTGAACTGCAAGAATTGTGGAATAGTTAGAAATTAAGGAAATGGGGCTGTGATGAACAGAAAGAACTAGATTATATAGGATTAGTGATGGCAGCAGAGAATCAAATAGGTAAAAAGACAATGTCTAGTAGAAATCCTTGGATAACACGGGAGAGTTCGCAGCTCGTGGTCGTGCGGTAGCGTTCTCACTTCCCGCGCCCGGGTTCGATTCCCGGCGGGGTCCGGGTTTTTCTCTGCCTCGTGATAACTGGGTGTTGTGTGATGTCCTTAGGTTAGTTAGGTTTAAGTAGTTCTAAGTTCTAGGGGACTGATGACCATAGATGTTAAGTCCCATAGTGCTCAGAGCCATTTGAACCATAACACTGGAGAAACTGGATTTAATGGACTATACGAGGAAACACAAAAATGCAGCACAAGAAGCAAGTGAAAGGGAATACAGAGATGACAAAGTGCAAAATAGCAGAGCAGGTATGGCTAGAGAAATGCAAAAGTGTAGAAGTGTACATAACTACGGAATACGTAAGTGCTGTCTATACGAAAACCGAAGATACCTTTGGGGAAAAGGGAAGCCACTGCACAAATAGTAAGAGCTCAGATGGTAGGCCAGTGCTAAGCAAAGAAGGGAAGACAGAGGTGGAAGGAATATACAGAAGAGTTGTTTAAAGAAAGGAAACTTTAAGAGAATATGATGGAAAGCGTTGTTGTGGTATTTAGTCTGAAGACTGGTTTGATGCAACTCTACAAGCTACTCTATACAGTGCCAGCCTCTTCATCTCCCAACAATTACTGCAACTTACACCATTCTGAACCTACTTACTATATTCATCGCTTGGTCTCCCTCTACAATTTTTACCCCCCCCCCCCCCCCCCCCTCCCCAGCCAACTTTCTACCAGCACTAAATTGGTGATTCCTTGATGTCTCAGAATGATTCCTATCAATCAACTGTTTATCATCCACATTTCACTTTCGTACATGGCTGCACTCCATACAAATACTTTCGGAGAAGACTTGCTAACACTTAACTTTACATTTGAGGTTAACAAATTTCTCTTGTTCAGAAATGCTTTTCTTGCCATTGCCAGACTACACTTTATATCCTCCTGTTTCAGCCATCATCAGTTATTCTGCTGCCCAAATAACAAAACTCATCTACTACTTTAAGTGTCCCCTTTCCTAACTTAATTCCGTCAGCATCACCTGATTTAATTTGACTACATTCCACTGCCCTTGTTTTGGTTTGGTTGATGTTCATCTTACATCCTCCTTTCACGACACTGCCCATTCAATTCAACAGCTCTTCCAAGTCATTTGCTGTCTCTGACAGAATTGCAATGACCTTGGCAAACCTCAAAGTTTCAATTTTTTCCCCTGGACTTTAATTCCTACTCCAAATTTTGCTTTAGTTTCATTTACTGCTTACTCAGTGTACAGACTGAATTGCATTGGTGATTGTCTACAACCCTGTCTCACTCCTTTCCCAAGCACTACTTCCCTTTCATGCCCCTCAACTCATATAACTGCCGTCTGGTTACTGAAGAATTTGTAAATAGCCTTTCACCCCCTGTATTTTTACCCCTGCTACCTTCAGGATTTCAAAGAGAGTATTCTATTCAACATTATCAAAAGCTTTCTCTAAATCTACAAATGCTATAGACATAGGTTTGCAATCCAAACTTATCTTTTCTGAGGCCAGATTCTAACAGTTTTTCCATTCTGCTATAAGGAATTCATATTAGAATTTTGCAACTATGAGTTATGAAACTGATGATTCAGCAATATTTGCACCTGCTAGCACCTGCTTTCTTTATACTTGGAACTATTACATTCTTCTTGAATGACTTAGGGTATTTCGCCTGTCTCATACATCTTGTACACGAGCTGGAAGGGGTCTGTCATGGCTGGCTCTCCCAAGGGTGTCGGTAGCTCTGATGGAATGTCGTCTATTCCCAGACACTTTTTATTTTAACTTATGTCTTACAGTGCTCTGTCAAACTCTTCTTACAGTATCACATCTCCCACCTTATCTTCATCAATGTCCTCTTCCATTTCTATAATACTGCCTTCAGGTTCATCTTCCTCGAACAGACCGTCATATACTGCTTCACCTTTCAGTTTTCCCTCCTTTGTTTAGGACTAGTTTTCCATCTGAGCTCTCGATATTCATACATCTGCTTCTCCTTTCTCCAAAGAACTCTCTAATTTTCCTCTAGGCAGTATCTATCTTTCCCCTATTGAAATATGCTTCTAAATCCTTACATTTGTCTTCTAGACATTTCTGCTTAGCCATTTTGCTCTTTCTATCAATCTCATTCCCTTTCCCCTGCTTTACTGCTGCATTTGTATATTTTCTCCTTTCAGCAGTTGAATTCAATATTTCCTGTATTATCCAAGGATTTCTATTAGGCCTTGTCTTTTTACCTATTTGATCCTCTGCTGCCTTCACTATTTCATCTCTCAAAGCTACTCATTCGTCTTCTACAGCATCCCTTTCCTGTTCTAGTCTACTGCTCCCTAATGCTCTGTCTGTAACTCTCAAGAATCTATGGTTCTTCCAAGCAATCCTAATCCCATCTCCCAGAAAAAAATAAATGAAGATGAGCTGGGGGATGCAATAATGAGAGAAGAAATTGACAGAGCACTGAAAGACCTATTTAAAATCAAGGCAGCTGAAGTAGGCAAAATTCTCTCTGAGTTACTGATATCCTTGGGATGTACCACAACAAAATCTATTCCACTTAGTGGCCAAGATATATGAGATAGATGAAATACTGACATCAAGAGGAATGTAATAACTCTTATTTCAAAGAAGGTACATGCTGACAGGTATGATTATTAGCAAACCATCAAACAAATCATCATAGGCCACAATTGCAGAACACAAACACAAATGATTTACAGAAGAATGGCGAGACTGATAATAGCCACCCTTGGAGGAGATAAGTTTGGATTCCAGTGAAATTCAGGAACATTCAAACAATACTGCCTCTACAACTTATGTTAGAAGATAAACTGAAGCAAGGCAAACCTATGTATATAGCATTTGTAGATTTAGAGAAAGCTCTTGAAAATGTTGACAGGGAGACATACTTTGAAATTCTGAAGGTAACAGGGGTGACAAAGTTCATCTACAACTTCTAAAGAACCCAGTCAAGAGTTATCAAAGGACATTAAAGGGAAGCAGTAGTTGAGAAGAGAATGAGACATTATTCAATTTGTATGAAGAGCATTTTTTTTTTTTTTTGGTGGGGTTTAAGGGCGGTCAACTACTAAGGTCATTAGCGCCCAGTCACAATTGTTAGAGCACATAGAATCTAGTAAAACTCAAGGCGGAGGGGGGGGGGGGGGGGACACGACGACACCAGAAAGTCCTTACAAAGATGCAGATAAAATAAGTAAAAGAGTTAGATGTCTTTGGACAATCCAGTCAAAGTTATAAAACGAAGAACACGAGCAGCTGCTCGAGCGTCATCAGCTAAAATATCCGGTAAAGTAGATGGCAGGGACAGGACAACACGAGATTGACTAAAGCGGGGACACGACAATAAAACATGGCGCACTGTTAATGCTTGACCACAAGGGCACTGCAGGACTGGGTTACCGGAGAGCAGGTAGCGGTGGCTAAACCGGCAATGCCCAATCCGCAACCTGGTCAGAAGGACCTCTTCTCGCCGAGATGGTCGGGAGCAGGTTGTCCAAGCAGTTGGGAACGGTTTTACTGCCCGGAGCTTGTGTCCTTGAAGTGAGGTCCAAGTATCCCACCACAACGACACAAGCCTCTTACAAACAACCCCACTAACGTCAGATGACGGGATACAATGGGTGGCTGGCCGAGGCAGGAGGACTGCAGCCTTGGTTGCAACATCAGCAGCCTCATTCCCAGGCACTCCTACATGGCCGGGAACCCACAGAAAGCTGACAGGAGAGCCACCCTCAGCGAAAGAATGGAGGGACTGCTGGATCCGTTGCACCAAGAGATGGACCGTATATGGAGCTCCAAGGCGCTGAAGAGCACTGAGTGAATCAGAGCAGAGTACATACGATGAATGGTGGTGGCAGCGGGCATACTGAACGGCCTGATGGAGAGCAAAAAGCTCGGCCGTAAAGTTGGAACACTGGTCGAGGAGCCGGTATTAAAAGGTGACGGCCCCGACGACAAAGGCACAGCCGACACCATCGTCAGTTTTGGAGCCATCGGTGTAAATAAAGGTGTGACTGGCAAGTCGCGCACGAAGTTCGACAAACCGTGAGCAATACACTGCAGCCGGAGTACCCTCCTTTGGGAGCGAGCTGAGGTCGAGATCAATATGAACCGGAGCCTGGAGCCAAGGTGGTGTCAGGCTCTCACCCTCTCTGAAGGTGGTAGGGAGGGCAAAATCCAATTGTCGAAGCAGGCGATGGAAGCGGACTCCAGAGGGCAGCAGGGCAGACACATACAACCCGTACTGACGGTCGAGAGAATCGGCGAAGAAGGACTGATAAGAGGGGTGGTCGGGCATTGACAACAGCCGGCAGGCATACCGACACAGCAGTACATCACGCCGGTAGGTCAATGGTAATTCGGCAGCTTCAGCATAAAGACTCTCGACGAGACTAGTGTAGAAGGCTCCGGTCGCAAGACGTAACCCCCGATGGTGGATGGAGTTGAGACGGCGTAAGAGGGATGGCCGAGCAGATGAGTAGACGAAGCTCCCATAATCCAGCTTCCATCAGACTATGGACCGATACAAGCGAAGCAGGACAGTGCGATCCGCTCCCCAAGATGAACCACTAAGAACTCTGAGGACATTAAGGGAACGTGTACAATGGGCCGCCAAATAAGAGACGTGCGGAGACCAACAAAGTTTCCTGTCCAGTGTGAGCCCTAGAAACTTAGTTGTTTCGATGAATGGGAGAACAACGGGACCGCAATGTAAGGATGGCGGAAGGAACACTTTATATCGCCAAAAGTTGATACAAACCGTCTTCTCTTCAGAGAACCGGAAGCCATTTGCTACGCTCCACGAGTATAGGCTGTCTAGACAACGCTGAAGGCAGCACTCCAGGAGGCATGTTCTCTGGGCACTGCAGTAGATCGCAAAGTCATCGACAAAGAGAGAGCCTGAGACATTAGGTGGAATGCAATCCATAATTGGATTCATCGCGATGGCAAAAAGGGCTACGCTCAAGACGGAGCCCTGAGGCACTCCGTTCTCCTGGAGGAAGACGTCGGACAATACGGAACCCACACGTACCCTAAACTTTCAATCTGTTAAAAAGGAATCAATAAAAAGGGGCAGGCGACCGCGTAGACCCCACCTGTGCATAGTGCAGAGGATACCTCCTCTCCAACAGGTATCATAAGCCTTCTCCAAATCGAAGAACACGGCTAAGAACACGGCTACCGTTTGGCGCTTTCGCAAAAAGTTGTTCATGATGAATGTCGACAAGGTCACAAGGTGGTCAACAGCGGAGCGGTGGCGACGAAAGCCGCATTGAACATTGGTAAGTAGCCGTCGAGATTCAAGAATCCAAACTAACCGAGCGTTAACCATGCGCTCCATCACTTTACAGACACAGCTTGTAAGAGAAATGGGGCGGTAACTAGAAGGAAGGTGTCTATCCTTCCCGGATTTGGGTATAGGAACAACGACGGCGTCACGCCAACGCATGGGGACTTGACCTTCGGTCCAGACGCGATTGTAGGTACGAAGAAGGAAGCTTTTGCCTGCCAGAGAAAGGTGTGCCAGCATCTGAACGTGAATGGCATCTGGCCCTGGAGCAGAGGACCGGGACAGTGCAAGCGCACGTTCGAGTTCCCGCATAGTAAAGGGGGCATTATAAGTTTCCAGATTCAGCGAGTGGAAGGAAGGTCGCCGAGCCTCTTCTGCTTCTTTCCTGGGAAGGAAGGCAGGGTGGTAATGGGCGGAGCTTGAAACCTCCGCGAAAAAGCGGCCAAAGGCATTGGAGACAGCCACAGGATCAACAAGGACCTCATTACCTGAGGTCAGGCCAGGTACCAAGGAGTGGGCCTTAATGCCCGACAGCCGGCGCAGGCCACCCCAAACGACAGAAGAGGGAGTAAAACTGTTAAAGGAGCTGGTGAAAGAGGCCTAACAAGCTTTTTTGCTGTCTTTGATGACTCTACGGCATTGCGCTCGGAGTCGTTTGTATCCAATACAATTCGCCAACGTAGGATGGCGGCGAAAGGTGCGTAAGGCACGTCGTCGAGCACGGATAGCGTCTCTACAAGCCTCATTCCACCAGGGGATGGAAACGCGACGTGAAGAAGAGGTAGTATGAGGAATGGAACATTCAGCAGCATTGATGATAACAGCCGTGAGGTATTCGACCTGACTGTCACAACTGAGAAAATTGTGGTCTGGAAAGGTCGCCAGGGAGGGGTAAAGTCCCCAGTCAGCTTTTGGTATGTTCCAGCTCGAAGGACGTGGGGATGGAGTGTGGTGCAGGAGACGAACGACACAGGGGAAGTGGTCGCTCGAATAGGTGTCAGAAAGGACATACCACTCGAACCAACGGGCAAGAGTGGTAGAACAGATCGAAAGGTCCAAATGAGAGTAGGTATGAGTAGAGTCTGAGAGGGAAGTCGGGGCGCCAGTATTGAGGCAGACAAGACTGAGATGGTTGAAGACATCCGCCAAGAGGGAGCCTCTTTGGCAGGATGCAGGAGAGCCCCAAAGGGGATGATGGGCATTTAAGTCGCCAAACAATAAAAACGGCGGAGGAAGCTGAACAATCAGGTGCATCATGTCAGCCCGACTAACTGCGGATGACGATGGAGTGTAGACGGTACAAACGGAAAAAGTAAAGGCACAAAGAGTAATACGGACAGCTATTGCTTGGAGTGGGGTGGTCAATGGGATGGGATGGTAATAGACATCGTCCCGAACGAGCAACATGGCCCCACCCTGAGCTGGAATACCGTCCACAGGGTGAGGTCATACCGCTCCGAGGTATAGTGGGTAAAGGCAATACGGTCAGTAGGGCGCAACTTGGTTTCCTGGAGACCAAGGACGAGCGGACAGTGCAGGTGGAGGAGCAGTTGTAATTCCTCCCGATTAGATCGAATACCTCTTATGTTCCAATGTAACAAGGCCATCGCTAGTCAGAAAAAAGGAGGGAACGAGACGGGGGAAGAGCTGGTCACCTCGACGGCCGCGGAGGGCCAGGTTTCGAGGGAACAACGCTGCAACCGGCGGGAGGCGGATCCTGTTCCATCGAGTCGTCGCCAGCTGCAGCCGCTGTCCCGGGTTGCGTAGGAGGGGCAGCATCATTTGCCGATGAGAGCAGAGCGTCCCAGCGAAACTGTCGGCCGGGAGCAGCGACTCACGGATGGAGCGTCAGACGAAACGCACCAGGGTGGAGAGGGGGATAGAGACTTCTTCTTGGAGGCCTTCTTGGAAGTCCGAGGAGGCACAGGGATGGTGGGCTGGACCGGAAGAAGGTCCTCACGCGCGGGGTCCGTTTTGGAACGACGGACCTCGGAAGCCGGGGTCCGGAACATTTCCCCGATGGACGCTGAGAAGAGGATCACTTCTCAGGCGGCGGGTGGGGGAGGAGGAGGAGGAGGAGGAGGAGGAGGAGGAGGAGGAGGAGGAAGGGTGGCCCCTGGGGCAGAGGGGGCGGGGGAGGAGGATTTGGAAGGGAGGGATTTGGGAGGCGGAGGCATAGACCCCGGATGGGGTGAGGAGGTGGAAGGGGGACAGGATAGGGGTGACGATACTGTGGAAGGAGTGGACACGACTGAGGCAAACGAAGTTGTCAACGTCACGGGATGGAGGCGGTCATACTTCTTCCTGGCCTCAGAGAGACGATCCAAAGTTTTGAGTTCTTGAATCCTCTTCTCCTTCTGATACGCGGGGCAGTCTAAAGATCTAGGCGAGTGGATGCCAGGACAATTAACGCACCGAGGTGGTGGGGTCCATGTATGTTCCTCACGAAGAGGACGTCCACAATCGCCACAAAGGGGCTCAGCCTCACACCGTGACGACATGTGCCCAAAGCACAAACACCGAAAGCAGCGCATAGGAGGCGGGACGTAAGGTCGCACGTCACACCGTTAGCACATCACCTTTACCTTCTCCGGGAGAATGTCCCCCTCGAAGGCGAGGATAAAGGCCCCGGTGTCGATGCGACGGTCTTTGGGGCTGCGCTGGACTCGCCGGACGAAATGCACGCCTCGGTGCTCCAGGTTGGCCCTGAGCTCCTCATCAGATTGCAGCAGGAGGTCCCGATGAAAAATAACCCCCTGCGTCCTATTCAGTGCCAGATGCGGGACAATGGACACTGGGATGTCCCCTAGTAGGTAGCATGCCTGGAGCGCCGCCGACTGTGTGGCGGAGGTGGTCTTTATAAGAACGGATCCCAAACGCATTTTACTGAGAGCCTCGATTTCCCCGAAGATGTCCTTTGATGTGCTGAACAAAGAACATGGGCTTGGAGGTGGCGAACATCCCCCCATCGGTCCGAGAACAGACCAAGTAGCGGGGGAAGTACTTCGCCCCAAGCCGGCGGGCCTGTCCTTCCTCCCAGGGAGTGGCCAAGGGGGAAAGGGCAGGAGAACCAGAACCAGAGACAGTACATTTCTTTTTAAAAGACTCGGCTGCAGAGCGACCTGATACATGTTGACGTGGGAGTCCTGATGCCCCAAGGAGACGGGCATCTACTCCTTGGCCGACGTGGGGAGGGTGCAGCTCAGGTATCGGCAGTATGATCCCTGTGTTGTCAGGGGGCTACAACCTAGAGGGTACATGACGACCCCACTACAACGGGCTGGCTACCGTGCTGGATTTCGGGTGCCATGGAAAGTCCATCATGATCGTAGGTGCAGATGGGGACGCACTATGGGCGTAACTTGTACAACCCATTAGGCGTTTAGGCCCAATTTGAGGAATAGTGGGTATGGTTACAACGCCGTTACAATGCTGAGTGCCAAGATCTTAGTGCACGGAGGACCAGTGATACATCACGTAAGGCATCCTTCCCCAAAAGGCTCGTACTTCTGTAGAATTTTGAAAAATGGAGGTCAAACCCCAAGGGGGACGATCACATGGAAGGCCGAAACGGTTGAAACTCCTTTTAGTCGCCTCTTACGACAGGCAGGAATACCTCGGGCCTATTCTTACCCCGGACCCGCAGGGGGATGTATGAAGAGCAGGCAATAAAGTAACCCAAAGAGAACTTCAGTGACAGCAGAGATCTTGGAAGAGCAATTGCACTGAATGGATAGTGTCTTGATAAAAGATTACAAGGAGAACATCAACAAAAATAAAACAGGTTTAATCAAACATATGTGAATTAAATAAGGTAATGGTGAGGGAATTATACTAGGAAAGGACACTAAAAGTAGTAGATGAATTTTGTTGATGATTGATGATGGCCAAAGTAGACACGAAAACTATTTTTTCTTTGGAGTGCAGCCTTGTACTGAAGTGAAACAGGGACAATACACAGTTCAGACAGCAAGAAAACAGAAGCTTTTGAAATATGGTACTGCAGGAGAAATCCAAAAATTTTATTGGTAGATGTGCTAACTAACAAGTTGGTACTGAATCAAACAGGGATGAAAAGAAATTTATGGCACAACTTGACTAAAAGAAGAGATCGATTGACTTCCTGAGGCGTTAAGGAATTGTCAGTTTGGCAGTAAAAGTAAGTAGGGGGAATAAAAACTGTAAACAGATATCAACAGTAAGCTGGTTAAAATGGATGTAAGTTGTGGTAGCTGCAAAGTGTTAAGGTAAGTGACTACATTAAAGCTAGGAACGGGGGTGAGGGGGGGGGGGGGGGTGTGGAAGAGGAACAAGGTGGAGGATCACATTATTCATGCTTCATAATTTCATTTACATTATACTCATGTCATAAAAAAAGAACCTAGTTAAATGATGTATTATCCAAGTGAAATGTCACCTACAATTTCTTTCTGTAGAAATCCCTGAAAGGATTTTTAATTCTTATTGATTGCATATGTACTGAGGTATGAGTAATGTATGCAATAAACTGATTACTTATATTGTGTACTGTAACGTGTGTTTTCTGAGCAAACACATTGGGAAAGACCAAGTACAACTACATATTTGTGAAGAGAATTTGCATCCTCCATAGCACCAGTTAATACTGTTTTTCCAGAAAACCACTATACCTATACTGACACTTCAATATCTGCTGAAAATCCTCATTAATGCTCATAAAGTTTTATATTATTGGTGCGATGCAATTCCATGAAACAAAGGCAAATCATAATTATGTTGATATCTGTTGCATAATACTTGGTAACCACCACTAGCTTACATATCTTGTCTTACAAAAATCCACTCATCAAAGTTCCTTTAATGAATGCACCTCCTATGCAACTTTATAGGTAAGAGATTAACATATTTTTGTTTTTCGTTTGAAGATTGGTACATGACACCTTTAATATTTCATTGGTATCCCTTTTTAACAAAGACTATACTTTTTACAGTTTTTCTATGAGATCTGGGATTTGATGTTTCCGCATTCAATAATTTTTAATATAATTTAAGCTACACCATTTACCAGATATCCATTTAGATAATTTCATAGTCATTTTCCTCAAACAATGACCTGCTAATGTACTGACTAACAAAATTTATGCTTGGAGTTTTACAACTCATTTAATTTCTTTCAATCACAGTTTGAGACAAACATTTAGTGATCTGTCGCTAATAGTCATTGCATTTATATCTTCTCTACGAGAATTTCAGTTGACTTGAGAACAATGCAAACTACACTAATTTGGATGAAAGTATTAAGCACACTAATTAATGCATACTCATACAGAGCTTATACATACCTGACAAATAGTTTGCTGATTTCAGAATCATCATCCAGAAGCTCACAGTGATTTACCAGTTCCAGGCACATGCCTTTCTGGCACAAGGCAGATTCACATGATGCTTAAAACAAAATGCCAATATAAGTGATGATACTGTATGTTATAATGATAAAAACAGAGTTATATTTTGCTCAAATATTAAAATGCCTATTCTACTAACTGGAAATTAAAAAAACAGTGCTAAACAAACTCCCTCCGTTAAATTGGCTATTGAATAGAACCTATACCTTCGACAACATGTGAGAAAGTTTGTGTGTGTGTGTGGGGGGGGGGAGCACAAAGTTTCTACATGCATGCATAGGTGCTTCTTGGTTTCTAGAATGCAGGTTAGTTAGGGGTCACCATGCACTCTAAGGTCTTCCTCAAAAGGTAGTACGAGGGAAGCCATAACTATTACTTGGACAAATACTTTGTAATATGAGGAGGGGAATGAGGACTTTCTCCAAGAATCAGGACAGTACGTAGTTTTCCAGATTTCTTTAAAAAAATGAAGACTGTCTACACTTCTCTTTTACAGTGCTGTAACACATTACCAACAGCAGTGTCTAGTACCCCAGACAGACATGCCAGATTCCAAGTGGAGAAGTAGTAGATGTATTCCTCATCATTATCAAAATAAATCCTAACATACATTCAGCTGTGCAATAAATCCATCTCTCCTTATACCAACTTTTTGGATCTTCCTTTCTTCATTGCATCTTGGACAAGCTCTATCCCATACAAGATAACTCCTCAAGCAATTTAAACAAACTGGATGTGACATAAGCTGCCTTCCATCTTCAACAGAAGCTTTGTAGCATTTAAACACTATAGATTACATATCAAAGTGGTACGATCAACCTTGTAACACCACTGGTTGCAATAATAGAAGGAATTAACTACCGACAAATGACATGAGGTCTATGTCCAGCAAGGGATCTGTCACCAAGAAAAACACAGCATATCTGACAGACTGATCATGCGACACCAGCTAGCTGGCTGATTTAAGCCCGAGTGGTCATGAGGTAACTTTCATTCTCTGCAAGTCAGCCAGTGCTGTATTCTGATCTAACCAACGGTTCTATATAGAAGACGATCCCATATTCATGGACACTGCCAAATAGTGAAGCAGACTGCACTTATTGTTATGCAGCTTGACTACTACTGTGTGTGAGGTTCCTAGAATGAGGTTAGCTTTGGCACTTACAGACTGGCCTACTTATTCAGCCAAGCAAATTAATTACTTTAATGGTTTCCACCACCACCAATCAATGTTGCCATGTCTATGTAACTATATGATAAACTCTTCTGTACTCAGTTAACCTGCAAGCACGATGAATTAGTTGTGCAAATTCTTTAATTTTCTTTCAGTTTATTTGTTGTGAAATAATTGAGTTCTGTTTCAGGTTTTAGTGTATTTACAGAAGTGTAATAAATAACTGTAGTCTTGAAGCGTGAGTAGCAAAATTGGCAACGAGGATGTTACTTTTGAATCAATGACCATTATCATGGATGCAAAGTTTTTTGAAGTGTGGCAGCAACAACACAATCAACATCAGGAACTGGTAAAGTTTTTGATGAGTTCAACATCACAACAGGAAGATGGGAAACTGTATCAAAAATGGTCAATGCTGAATTTTTGGACAAGTGATATTAAATTTCTTGACCACTGATGGGCATATTTGCTGACAACCAATCCTCAGCTGCATAACTTAGTGGAAAAGTTGGTTCCACTGTTGAACTCACCTATGCTGCCTCTGTTAGATATTTTTGCCTTACTTTCAGAACATTTTTCAACCAAATTGCATGTAGCAGCAGACCGTTTAAGAGTTTTTGCAACATCACAAATCTCATTCTGAAAGCTATGCTTTGTGGATCACTGACATTCAACATTTAAGCAGAAAATGTACCAATTTATGTATACATGTGGACAATCCTATGCTAAAAGTATAATATGATATGCCACAATCTGTCTGTCCCCTGACAAAGAAGCGTGTATACAGACTTTATTTAGCTGGGCCCCTATTTAACAGAAGTGTTACGCACTGCATGTGCTTTTAAAATATCACAGTATGCTCAGCAGACTTTTCCACTGATTTCCAAACCTCTGCTACGGTCCAGTAAGAACAGACTCAGTGTACTAGACTTCAACGTTGGAACCTAATGTGATAAATATGTCTCACTCTGTGGCAGCCCTCCAGCTCCGTTCTACATACACCATTCTGAGCTAGCAGTGGCAGTGGTTTTGTTACTCAGATATTGCCTTACCTGGTGGCTACAGATCCATCTCTGGCACATTTTTCATGTGAACACATACTCTGCATTGGGGTTTTCAATTCAACATTTTGTGCCCTGTGAATCAGTAGACACTATCCACTCTTAATCTGCACCATTGTTTGAGCCAGAGTTAGGAAAGCAACTGAACTTTCATGCCCACATAATGTTGGAGCCATTGGCTGGGTAACATCTCTTTAAAGCATGTCAAATCCCACTAGCTCTCCAGGATGAAGTTAAGCTAGAAGTGGATAGACAGAAACAGCAACAAGTTCTTCCTCCCCCTTTTATCCAGTGGACCTCCCTTTTGATAGCAGGATGAAAGACAGGTAGCTTCCTTCCCTTTTGTAGTGATTCTGAACTTACAGTCAATGCTCAAGTAGAAGTAGACTGATATCCAATACTGTACTCAGAGGAGCTCTTTTCTAATTTTCCTGAGGGTCAACTATTTTTCCAAAACTGCGTCACTGGTCATGTGTGTGTGAGTTGTGCTTGTATGGGGGTTTTTCTAGTTTGAAAGAAAATCTTTTGGCCAAAAGCTTAAAAACCTTTTTTTGTGCCTATCAACAATGCAATGTCTCCTCTACCTCTTCTTATCCCTTTCATAATATTATCTTAAGCTTGCCTAGTTTTGGAAATCATCATTATTTTGGAAGTTGTGTGAGGATGTTGACAATTTCATTGTGGGGAGACATGTGTGAAGTCAGAGTTGAAGATAATAAGTAGGTTAACATGCCCGGTTGCAAAGAAATGTGTCGAAAAGAAAATGATTTTTGTGTCTATGGCTTATTTTGTTAAGATTTTGTGTACAGAAATGTCAGAAGTAGCATATGAAAAAGATTCATGTCTTTAATAGAAACAGACGATGATGTAAATCAGAATTAGCATTTGTGCCCTCAGGGGAGCGTGCCGTATTTACTCGAACCTAAGCCGCTCTTTTTTTCCGGTTTTTGTAATCAAAAAAACCGCCTGGGGCTTAGAATTGAGTGCAAAGTACGCGGAAGTTCTGAAAAATGTTGGTAGGTGCCTCCACAACTAACTTCTGTCGTCGAATATATGTAGCGCTACACAGGCATGCTTTGCAAGCGCAAAGATAAATACTGGTAGATGACGAGCTTTTTTTTTTTCTCCGCCCCGAGTTTCGACCACTGTACTTTCATACATTATCCAACGAAGTAAATAGAAATTCCGTCTTGTTCATCTTCGAATGTAGCGGCCTTTCAAATATTCGTAGCAACAAAAATAAATTTCTTAATACAAAAATACCAACAATGCACAAGACTTTAGGATTGTTGCACGAGTTGATACGCTGGGGCTCATTAAGGTTTCACGTAGTGCACCTACTGCTTCGTGGAACTTTGTGAAGTGCTTGTTGGTGTTAACGAATCATAATGAAGCACTTTCATTACAGTGCCAAAGTCAAGAGGGGAGTTCTTTCTTTTGCGGAACAAAGTTCTAATCGTGCTGCAGGACTGCGATACAGGATTGATGAGAGCAACGTCAGGCGATGGCGACTACAGAGAGACAAATTATTTGAATGTTCAAGTAGCAGGAAAGCATTTAGTGGGCCAAAGTGTGGCCGATATAATGCACTAAAAGTGATTTTTAAATGAATTTGTTAAGGAACAGCATCAGAAATTCCTGCCTGTGAACGCCGAAATTTTAAAAATTAAGGCACATGAAATTGCTAGAGAGCAAAAAAATCAAAAATTTTAAAGCTAATCGCAGCTGGATTGATCTGTTTATGAAGCGCTGGGGTTTTTCACCTCGGAGGCGAACTTCAGTTGCACATAAGCTGCCGAAAAATTATGAAGAACAACTTGTGGAATTTCAGTGCTTCATAATTAGGCGGCGCACAGAAAAGCAATACCTTCTTGGTCAGACAGGAAATGCTGAAAGCCCTGGCAGGTCAATACACACACAAACAAACACAATCATACACACAAAATTCTGGCTTTCGCAACCAACGGTTGCTTCGTCAGGAAAGAGGGAAGGAGAGGGAAAGACGAAAAGATGTGGGTTTTAAGGGAGAGGGTAAGGAGTCATTCCAATCCCGGGAGCGGAAAGACTTACCTTAGGGGGAAAAAAGGACAGGTATACACTCGCACACACACCCATATCCAACCACACATACACAGACACAAGCAGACATTTTCTTTTGTTTTATTTATTGAAGTAAGTGAAAAAACATATAAGGAAGGGATTCTTGATTACAACAAGTGCCGGTGTTCCCAGAGTCCGCCGCCTGCAACTACAATTGAAGAAGTAAGAAACGAAGTCCGATGTCGGTTGGTTGGTTGGTTGTTTTGGGGAAGGAGACCAGACAGCGAGGTCATCGGTCTCATCGGATTAGCGAAGGACGGGGAAGGAAGTCGGCCATGCCCTTTGAAAGGAACCATCCCGGCATTTGCCTGGAGCGATTTAGGGAAATCACGGAAAACCTAAATCAGGATGGCCGGACGCGGGATTGAACCGTCGTCCTCCCGAATGCGAGTCCAGTGTGAAGTCTGATGTCCTGCGCAACGTTTCTAGTAGCTCAATCACGTTGTATCAGTTTAAAGGGTGTTGTCATATGCATATTTAGTAATAATATTTATTGATTTTTATTGCAATGCTCAGCCAAGTGATTATTTCAGTTAGTTGTAGCATCTACAATACTAGAGATACATCCGACGTTTGAAAGAATATCATCCACACAATCAGAAAGTCCAAAATATAGTAAAGGCAGATAAATGAGGGAACTACCACATAATTGAGGTTAATAGTTCATGCGTCCAACTTCTTGACAAGAAAAATTTACAAAAGAGTAGAAAAGAAAATTGAGGATCTGTCAGATAATGATTAGTTTGTCTTCAGCAAAGGCAAAAGAGGCGTAGTTCTGATGTTGCATTAGACCATGGAAACAAGATTTGAGAAAAATCAAGGCACTTTCATACAATTTATAAACCTCAAAAAAGCATTTAACAATGTAAAATGGTGTGAGATGTTTGGAATTATCAGAAAAATAGGTGTAAGCTATAGAGAATAATGGAAAATATACAATACATACAAGAAACAAGTGCTAACTTGATTAAAAATGGTATATGGCACTGATGCAGTCTTCTTCTCTACTGTTTAACCTGTACATTGAAGAAGCAATGAAGAGAGTTTCAGAAATGGGATCAAAATTTAAGGTCAATGATAAGATTTACTTATGTTATTCCTAACCTCAGTGAATGTGAAGAATTAAAGGACTTGCTGAATTGGATGACTAGCTTACTATGCACAGATAGTGACTGGGAGCAAAGCAAACCAATACAAATGTAATGAGGAATGGCAGAAATGAGATTATCGATAAAGTTTCCATCAAAATTGAGAAGCACATGGTAGAAAAAGCGGTAGAATTGTCCTACCTTGGAATCAAAACAAAGACTAGTGTAGACAAAGCATGCATACTTCTAAACAAAGTCTATAAGTACCAATAGCACTATGTCAGTGCACAGGAGCGTGCACGCACGCGTGTGTGTGTGTGTGTGTGTGATTTTATTTTACTCCAGCTTGTCAAAGGGAAGCTAGCAAGTTTTCTTTCTTTTGCAAGTGCCTATCGACAACTGAACACTTCTTCAAGTATCAAATATAGGCCTTAATTTGAGGCAGAAATTTCTAACAATGTATGTCTGGAACACAGGATTTTATGGAAGTGAATCTTTGACTGTGAGGAAAATGGAAAAAAAAGGAGGATTGAAGCACTTGAAATATCATGTTACCAAAGGATGCTAAAAAGTACGTGGACTGGTAAGATAAGAAATGAGGATGACATGACTTTTAAGCCATAAAGGTATTGGAGCTCATGGTAACATGTATATCAGAGTCCAAGTATGAAGAAATGTGAAGTCATAAATATAATTTACACAATCAATTAAAACCAAAAGCAGTTAATGAAATTTCTTCAATAAAGTAGCATAGGAAAACAGGTGTATGATACAGGAAAAGCTTCAAAATGGGACATTTTTAATGGTTAGCATCCAGTCCCAGAATAATGAATGAGTGGATATTTGTTCCCAATGCACTGGGTACAGTTTGGAATGGTAAATGAAAATTTGGAAAGAGCTAACTTAATTCCTGCTGTACTACAAATGGAGGGCAAATTTATAGCTAAATTACAATTTGCATTCTCATTGGTGAAGACTAAATCCATAGGTCTGCAGTTTGATTCCCTATAACCCTTACGATTTTTATGACTTACTTTATCTCTGACAATGTATGTTACTGTTAAAAATTATAAGTTGCAATGTGGATCAGATTCCATATTACACTGTAGCCCCAGTGTACCTGGCTGGGTCATTCAGTTCAGAGATTGGGTGGAAGGCAAAGTATACCACCTCCAGGACAACACTCAGTAGTAGAGCACTCTGCTCTGCAAATAAATTTTCAGGTTGATTAAAGATTCTTTCTTTCCTTTTTTTGTGTGGAAAGACAGTGGACTTTACCAAAATCTAAACGTACTGGCATGTACATATTATACGCTGAAGAAGGGTGTATCCTCTCACTGACCTAGGCGTCCCCATGTTACAAGGAAGCACTCTATTTGGAGTTTTGTTAAGAACACTTAATCTCATCTCATTGGTTGAAAGAAGTTGTAGTCGAATCAGCATAAGAAAATCCCTGCCAGCTGCGGTGGGCTGCATACAGCAGCTTTGTGGCCCACCTAAATCAATTACGTAATGCAATTTTGTAAAGGTCTCTAAGACGTTAAGTGTTGTCGCAGTTATAAAGCTGACTACTGTTTTTGCTGGTAGCCATTAGTGATAGGCATCTGAAAGCTGGCAACAGCACTGCTATATTGTAAGGATCTTTTCTGCCGAGTTGACTATAGCTATGCCAGAACTGTGTTGTTGACTTTGCTGACTACAGACTGTCATTCTTCGATTGCAGCCACTCATTTCCTCATCAGTTCTGATGCCTTAACTCAGTCATGTGATAACTGAAAGAAAGGGGATTTCACTTTATGCTACAACATGAATTGTGCATGTACTGAAGGAGAATCAACTGTTTCTTAATAGTTACTACTGTAAAACTCTTGAGAAAAATCCTACCAGTTTTCAACAAGTGGCTAAAATACGATAATATAGGAAAGATGTGAAAAGTAAAGCAGTCAACCACTGGAAGGATCACTTAACCACCACAGTATCTTACTATAAATTTTTCTACTGAAGGTATGACTTTGCCATTCTCAAAACTGAGAGCGCATTCATCCAGCCAGCATTAATGGCACCTGCAACTTCATGTCCATTTCATATATGACTTATAGCATTTTTATCACAAGTACAATTCACTCCACAAATCTATTAATTAAATCTCCTCCTCAGATGTATCTTGGCATCTGAGTGACCTACCCCTCCTTTTTAACCTTCCCTAACCTATCCCTCTCTCATTCCCTAAGAAAGAACTGATAGCTCTGAAAACTGAGACTGTGTCTAACAGCAGTACTAAATATTTCACCTTCTGAAGCTAAATATGGCCAGCAATTGTGTAATATAATTAAACTCAATTCTTATTATTTTTCAGAATGCCATTCAGAACATACTGTAGTAATAAGTGAAACAATTACTGAACACCTGATTTTTTAAAAAAAGCAGATCAAATATGCAAAAAATTACTTACAACCAATAAGAGATTCAGGGGATGGCACTGGACCCATTTCCTCCAGTAGTTCACATAATGGGTCCATAGGATCAGGTGCAATCTGAGACAAATATTTTACTAACAGCTCATGTGTGTCGCACATTTCCTGAAAGTAAAAAACCAAAAGATTTGTAAAACACATAGAATTACAACTAAAAAATAGACACAACAGGGAACAACAAATAGACAGCACAAGAATGTGTGTAAAAACAAGTAAATACTCCTTAATCACTGGAAAAAATATACAGGCAGTACTGGATTGAACAACACTTCAAACAGCATAAGTTATTCCAGAGAGTAAAAATAAATAATCTACATTGCCAACAGTCTAATCCAGTTCACAATTTACAGTCCTACTGCTGGCTGCTATCTAAGAGATTCCAGGGACAACAAAATTTTGATTTTCAATACATTGTATAATTACTGACCAAATTAAAAAATTTAAAATGCTATCATAATCCACTCTAAGAGGTATAATCTTATGGTAAAGGTTTAACACAGTAACACAAGTATTACAGTAAGAAACTGTGTACATGTTCTGAGACAGCATAACTCATTACATGCATATTAGCCTGACTATACCTATCCAGTATTTGAGAATGAGAGCACTTAGCAACTGCCAACCAACCATTCCTAACTTTTACTTCCTTACATGCTTAACGTTAAATATTCAACACAGTAACTCATTTGTAAAGTAATTAGTTATCTGGAGCTGTTTCATACAAGGAGGTTTGATTCTTTAAATAATTGTGGGTTTACTGCTACTGGTCTAAGCGTGGACAAACAAACACTATTTGCCACAAGTAATTATCACAATAAACAAACAACTTACAGAAAAACAGAAAATTATAACATAAGCACTAACAGGCAAAAGTTCTTTTAACAGATGGAATGATGCTGATTTGATTGCTAATTCTGAAAGGAGCATTTACTCATCTAAGTGCAACAAAACTCAGTTCAATTTATCATTTAGACTAGCACTGGTCATGAAGTGATTTTTCTGGAGATCGTGATTTTGAGCCACTTCACTTGAAGTGACCAACTTCCTCCAGTTGAAACGAAAGACAGGAAATTCAAACAGGCAGATCGAGCCAATTACTTTCTATTTTTGCCACAAATTGTTGCTACATTTACATGCAAAATTAAACAGTTTTGAGTTTGTACGAGCTGCTGAGAACCAAGGTGGTCCAAATCAAAAAATTGTAGTTTTTTAGTTATACCACTCAGTTTACAAACGCTGCACGGAAATTTGTTGTGAAGAAGTGGTATAATGATAACTCCAACTGGAGCTGCTTGAGAGTGGCAAATGCATTCCTCCTCTCACTCCACAGTGAAGCGTTTTCGCAGCAATAGTGATATAAATCAAGTGGAAATGCAATGTGGTCATGTTGTTTTGTGTTGCTTTGCATGTTTGTTTATGATCTAAAATAAAAAGGCATTGCAATAGTGCTAGCAAGGATTAGCATTGTTTTCTTTTTTCAGATATATAGCATCCATATGTTATTAAAGCAGAAAGTTTGCACTCCATGTTGAGGTCTGGGTTAAACTCTACATGAATCAAGCAGTGATGTCTCACATTAAATACATAAACCATACATTGTGCTCTTATAACAACAAAAATAATCAATTATTGATAAAATTATTTCACTGAATAGATAAAAAATCTACAGACCAAGCAGTGGCAGAACACATGCATGTAAAAAGACTGTTGCGACTGGCAAGCTTTTGGAGCCAGTGCTCCTCCTTCAAGCAGAAGGGTTGAAGGGGAAGGAAGAAGGGTGCAGGAAATGACTGGAGACGTCTAGGAAAAAGGGTAACTTTGGGAAAGTCATCCAGAACCATGGGTTAGGGGAGACTTCCCATACGGGATGAGAAGGAAAGTCTTATTGTTGGGAACTGCATCGGATGAGATTTGAAAACCTGAGAGCTTAAAGGTGGAAGACAGGGTAATATGCAATACAGAGATTACTACTAAAACATCGTGCACAAGTTAATAAGAGTGAGAAACTAAGTGCTTTGTACGTAACAGAGGTGGGAGAGGGTGGTGAAAAATAGACAGGAAAGACAGTGAAAGAAGTAGGAAATTAAAATAGTGTGAAGCAAAGAGTAGTTAAAGTGAAGAATAGTTGAGACAGAAGAAATTAACATATATTAAAGGCCAGGTGGGTGGTGAGAACCAAGGACATGTTGTAGTGCTAGTTCCCACCTGGGGAGTTCTGAGAAACTGGTGTCTGGGGGAAGAATTCAGATGGTGCGTGTGATGAAACGCGCTGAAGTCACAAATGTCATGTTGCAGAGATGGCTCTGTAACAGGATATTGCGAGTTGCCAGTGTATACCCTCTGCCTATATCCATTCATCCCAATTAATAATCTGGTGGTAGTCATGCCGATGTAGGAGGCTGAACAGTGTTTATATATTAGCTGGTATATGACGTGTTGTTTCGCAGGTGGCTCTCCCTTTGATACTATATGTTTTGCCTGTTGCAGGGTTATTATAGGTGGTGGTAGGAGGGCGCATAGGGCTAAAGTCTTGCAGAGATGGGTGCAGAAGGAGTATAGGGCCTGACAATACTATTGCAGATGGTGACAGAAAGCTATTCTAGGTCCGATGGGCAAAATTTCAGACTGAATGGATCTCATTTCAGGGCATGATTTTAGGAAATCTTGGCCCTGTCAAAGTAGTTAATTAACACATTCCAGACCAGGATAACACTGAGTCGCCAATGGCATGCTCTGAAACATGTTTTGTGGAGTGATCAGCAGTCCCTGGATTGGACGTGATGGCCCGGGAAATCCTGCTTTTTAACTAGGTTGGTGGGGGTAATTATGTGCAGTGAAGGCTGAGGTGAGAACGGTGGTGTATTGCTGTAAAGAGTCTGCATCCAAACAAATATGTTTGCCTCAGAAAGGATGTGGCAACCATCAAAATGTAAGTACCAACATCCCCCACATACATGGTCTGTCAGCTGCTGAACGTTTCCTCAATCAGCGCCCACCTGATTCCAAACCTATGACATCCTTCCTACTCACCTTAATCAACTTTATACTTACGAACAACTACTTCACCTTTGAGGGGAAAACATACAAACAGATCAGGCATGACTACCACCAGATTATTAATTGGGATGAATGGATATAGGCAGAGGGTATACACTGGCAACTTGCAATATCCTGTTACAGAGCCATCTCTGCAACATGACATTTGTGACTTCAGCACGTTTCATCACACGCACCATCTGAATTCTTCCCCCAGACACCAGTTTCTCAGAACTCCCCAGGTGGGAACTAGCACTACAACATGTCCTTGGTTCTCACCACCCACCTGGCCTTAATATATGTTAATTTCTTCTGTCTCAACTTTTCTTCACTTTAACTACTCTTTGCTTCACACTATTTTAATTTCCTACTTCTTTCACTGTCTTTCCTGTCTATTTTTCACCACCCTCTCCCACCTCTGTTACGTACAAAGCACTTAGTTTCTCACTCTTATTAACTTGTGCACGATGTTTTAGTAGTAATCTCTGTCTTGAATATTACCCTGTCTTCCACCTTTAAGCTCTCAGGTTTTCAAATCTCATCCGATGCAGTTCCCAACAATAAGACTTTCCTTCTCATCCCACATGGGAAGTCTCCCCTAACCCATGGTTCTGGATGACTTTCCTAAAATCGACCCTTTTTCCTAGACCTCTCCAGTCCTTTTCCTTCAGCCTTCTTCCTTCTCCTTCAACGCTTCTGCCTGAAGAAGGAGCCACTGGCACCGAAAGCTTGCCAGTCACAACAGTCTTTTACGTGTTTGTATTCTGCTGCCGCACGGTGAGTAGATTTTTTTTGTCTATCCAATTAAATAATTTTATGCATTGTTCTGTAACTGATCTATTCACAAAAAGCTTAGAATAGAATATTCTCATGCCAGATGAGTAATTTTAATTAACTTAGTTTAAATTTATGAGGTTGGATATTTCTTTCTTTCTTTCTTTATTCTATTTTCATCATGTATTCTGTGCTTACTGAAGTTTTTAAAATATTATTCTTGTTTCCTAAAAATTTATGGCCAAGGTTGAGTTAAATTATAAAAGTTGACAGTAGGTTAAGTAGGGTTAAATCAAAGTAGTTGCAAGTGCTTTAGGCCAAAAGGTATATGAATCTAGAAATGAAGAAGTAATCTTTATTTCCAGGACTGAACACGAATGATCCAGACTACGAGTTTTCCAGTGATAGTGTAGCCTCCACCAATGAAAATTCTGATAACAACACAGTGGACTATTTAGAACAGTGTTTGTTGTCTGATCGAACAACTGCAAAGTACTACAGGAGAAATAATATAAACTCTATGGGTATATCTGCAGACTGATACTAAACCTGAGCATCCTCCATTTCAGGAATCAACATTAACATAGATCACTATGCTACAAAATTTATGTCAGCTTCCTGAAGGGGCCACAGGACCATCCTCGCCAATCACCAAACTAGAAAATCAACACAAGATCCAGTGCCTAGAAATGAAACTGAGGAAATGTTGGACTCAGGGGAAAAAAATGAGAAACATGTCGAAGAAAAGACATTCAGTGGAAAAGACTGTGATGGATGTAATAAATGTGTGACTCTGTTAATTACTGTCAAGAGATTTGCTTTGTTTAAAGCATTCTAGGGTTTGTGAAACTTCAGCAAACAGAATGCTCACCCCTGCACACTGGTGAAATGTGTTCATGTTCAGCAACAGCAACCGAGTGATGATCAGTTACATACATATACTTTGTGAGTGTAAAAACAGAACGTATTCTTATTTGCAAACAGCTCTTCTTGGGTACCTTTTCCATTTCCAATGGTAGATTAACTCAAGCACTAAAGAAAGAAGAACTGGGATGAACACCTACAGGGGGATTTGAGAGGAAAGAATATTCCAAAAAACAAAATTCCCAAGAATGTTGTCAACATGGTAGTGGACCACATTAAATGGTTCCCCCTTACAAAAGTCACTACACTACGCCACACAAGCCTAACAGGAAATAT